>NC_136746.1:27118785-27376285 GCF_936440315.1 Barbus barbus | reverse complement strand
ATCATCTTGGTTCCCTTTCAGTCAGTTACATTCGACGTAACATCAAGTGACTGACATAAATGGGATCCCATTTACGTCAGTCACTTGACGTTACGTCTCCGTTCCCTCCTTCAGGGAACGAGGGTTACATACGTAAGATGATAATTCTTCTTGGGAAGTTCCATATGCATAAAGCAAAAATTACATCTATTAGTCCTTCATTTAAGTTTTTTTGTAAAGAACTTAATATATTTTATGACTCATTGACTTCAATTACCAGAAACAAGAAATGTATAAAAACATCTCTCATATTAAAAAATTTTATTTGTAAAATGTAATGTTTTACCATACATCATATATATTTGTTATATGTATCCCCCATGTTCTTATTAGGGGCCAAGCACCGAAGGTGCTTAGGCACCTATTGTAATCGTTAGCGTTCTTATTCTTATTCTTCTTCCGTTTCTTCCGCCGAAAGTCAATGGCAGCCCATAGAACCGATTGCGGGAAAGTTGTAAAATTTGGCACACTGATAGATGATAGTGTCAATAATAACCACAGAAAACTTGGAGTCTCTAACTCAAACTCTCTAGCGCCACCACTTGTCCAAAAATTCAATTTTGAAATGCGAATAACTTTTGAACCATAAGCCACAAAATGAAAATTCTTTTTTACTCTGAATCCTTGGCCCAAGTTTTTTTTAGTTTTTTTCGCTATCTTCAATTGTTCGTAAAACCTACTTTGTCGAACTCGTCCTAGACGATTTGTCAGATTTTCACCAAAATTTGCTCAGATCATCTACAGACCATGGCGGCAAAAAGTTATGGAATTCAAGTCGATTCGTCCAAGCGTTCTCGAATACCACACTAAGGAATTCGCCGAAAAGCATGCAAAAATGGATCTGAGGCTATATCTCCGCAAGGGTTTGGCGCATTGACACGAAACTTGGTGTATATTATAACAAGCATGACCTGAGGCTACCTGCAGTGTTTCGGTGCTGTGCCACCTAGTGGTCAGGAGATATGAAAAATGCATATTTTTGCTTATAACTTGTGAATGATTTGGCCAAAAATCACAAAACTGGTCTCCTTGGATTCGGAGCATCATGCCGAGTCCAACCATATTCAATTTTCCCATGTCAGCCATTTTGGGCGTCGGCCATGTTGAATTATGTAGTAAAATGCTATATTTTACGAACGCATTAATGTATCGTTACGAAACTCGGTATGCTTCTTCGGCGCCATGCCCTGAAGGGACTCAATAAGTTTGGAGACAGCGCCACCTTGGGGTCAAAAGTTTGATGTTGATAGATTCCTTGGTTCATGCCGAGAACATCGATATCAATTTTGCCATAATTGGATGAACTTCCTGTCCGCCATTTTGACTCATGTTGAAAACCTTATTTTTCGAACTCCTCCTAGACTGTTTGTCCGATTTTCACCAATTTTGACTCGGATCATCTTCAGACCATGCTGACAAACAGTTATGGATTTTGTGTCGATATACAAAACGGTTTTCATTTAGCGTGTCAACGAATTTGTTGGAAAGATGCCAAACTGCATCTAAGGCTGTATCCCAGCGAAACTTTGACATATTCACAACAAAATTTGTATGTGACATTGTGACCTTACACTGACCACGCCACGTCAGTTTGGTATCAGCGCCACCTATTGATCAAGAGTAATAAATCATTCATTAATTATTAATAAGGAAATTTACAAAAATGCAAATCATTTTTGGTTGCATTAGCCTATTGTAATGAAACTGGTCTCAAATTATTCCTTGGGTCATGCTGACAACACACATACCAATTATGTCATAGTAAGCCAAACTTCCTGTCCGCCATTTTGATTTATGTTGAAAACCTACTTTTTCGAACTCCTTCTAGATCGTTGGTCCGATTTTCACCAAAGTCGAATCATATCATCTTCAGACCATGCTGACAAAAAGGTATGGATTTTGTGTTGATAGACAAAACCGTTTTCACATACCACAACAACGAATTTGAGACATGATGCCAAAATGACACTTGAGGCCGTATCTCTGCAATGCTTTGGCATATTGACACCAAACTTTGTGTGTGCCATTGTCACCTCACACAGAACACACCACATCGAATTGATGACGGTGCCACCTGTTGGTCAAAAGTGAAAAGTTATTCAATCATATTACTAGTAGTTTTAAATGATTTTTCAGCCATTTGGACTACAATAATCTTAAAATGGCTTCAATTACTCATTTCTGCAGTGGTTCTGATGCTCCGTGCTGTGCTTAGCTGATGTGCTTGGCCCCGTGATTGCTGCTTGCAGCTATATTTTATTTTTGTTGTTTTTTTTTCTTCTGGTTTTGGATGTGAGTTATGCTTGAAGTTATGTACTTTTGTATAATTGAAAAAAAAAAAAAAAAAAGGGTTACAGACGTAACCGAGACGTTCTTTTCTGGACCTTGATCGTGAAAGGACCCTTGCTGTCTATGGGAGGGTCTGAGAGCTTTCAGATATCATCAAAAATATCTTAATTTGTGCTCCGAAGATGAACGGAGGTCTTACAGGTTTGAAACAACATCAGGGTGAGTAATTAATTACATAATTTTCATTTTTGGGTGAACTAACCCTTTAAGTCTTTTATTTAAGAGTTATTGTTTTTTCTTTTAATTTCAGAATTACTCTCCTCAATTTGGAGTGTATCTGTGCACAACTTCACCCGGTGATGTTAATGACCTCTTGACATTTGAGAATGTAGAAGAATCTGTCTCAGAGCTGAAGAGCCAACTGGACAAACTCTGTGACGAGCACGTAGACAAAATATTCAAGAAAGGTGAAGTAACACTGTCAAGAACCATTCAGACTTTTACAAGTATGTAGAAGCGATGAAACAGTATGATATTTCATATCACGATTATATTGACCAAAATTATATCATGGTTATCAATATTATCCCTCTATTATAAAAATATGCTGGAAGTGTTCAAGAAGTACACTTCAAAAATAGTTCATTTTTAAATGCGCATTAGCTTGTTTTCCATCTACCAATTAATATTTACAACAAACATTTGGTGCAATTTTCACATTGGTCTGAACACAAATGGCTGGCAGACAGGCTGAATGAAAGTGTAAATACCCTGTCTGACAGCAGGTGGCACTTATGGAACAGCAGAAAATCAGCCGTTTCCACAGTAACCGCTGTAAACAAAGCAGCGCTGCGCTTATAAACACTGCTTTATTAGGCATTACACAGAGGGAAGATGAAAAGAAAATGCCATTGAAACTTTTCTGAAGACAGTCAGTTCCCCCTTATGCATTAAGTTTTTCAGACATTCTTTCACATACTCTCTCACAGCACTCTGCCTTCCTTCATGTTTTCACACAAAACAAAACCTGCATGTTGCGTCTACGTGAGACTCTTACTAACTTTGCTTAATGCTGAGCAGTATTTACTGCAAGTTTTTCAAATTGCTATAATCAAATACTGTATTAATGTTAATGATAATTAAAAGATGAAACGGTAATACTAACCATCAGGAATTTTATTGTTGTTTATCATCAAACTGGTAATCATTTAATCTCTATTGTGTAGCACAGTAGGCCTATGTTGAGTGCCATGATATCATGTTTGTGAACTAAAAAGTACAAGTACTGTAGGCCATATTGTGTCAGCTTGTGTAAAAATGTAACAATTTGAGGTGGAGTGCTCATTAGCAGCTGATTTCCCCACAACATTCGGGGATACTGGCTAATTTAAAAATAAATAAATAAAATGCCATAAAATAATTCATTGTAATATCTTTTAAATAGTTGCTGATATCCAAATTTTCAAAACCCCTAGGATCAAAGACAGTGAGTTTTTATTTATTTATGCAATTTATTTATTTATGCATGCATGTATGCATGTTTGTATGCATGTATTTACATACAGATACCCAAATAGAAAATAAAATTTTAATAATTCAACATTTATTCTTCTCTCTATTTCTTAATTATGTTACTCATCCAGTATTTCTATTGTTCCAGTGGATTCACCAGTGGCTTCAGCTTCAGCTTCATACTTCTCATTAGACGATTTTCTGTAAGTATTAATTAAATATTGAAGGGATACTGGATGTAAGGGCAGTGTTTTTGTTATCACTTACTCTCAAGTTGTTCTGTGCATGAAACATATTTTGAAAAATAGCTTTGTTTTTGTCTGTGTAGTGAAAGTAGGTTAAAATTCCACAGAAGAAATAAAGTCATAAAGTTACATTACAGGAGAACTTTTTAAATAGCTGATTTAAAGGCCAATCCAACAGTACAATTAAATATTTTACCAGGTTTATTAAACAACTACTTATTGTTAACAAACTCATATATAATAATTGATTTTAGTATGTAATGATCTTGTGCTTTTTGTACTCATTGAATAATATAGGTTTCTTTCTTTCTTCTATTTCCCTTTCTTTGTTCTCCTTTCTTAGGCCTGACTCACCAGAACCTGATAGTGAATGGTCAGAATGAAGCCTACCTGGTAAAGAAAAACGGTTCAATGCAATATAAAGTCTATATGAATGTGTCAGAATCAGAATCAGAATCAGAATGAGGAATTTGTTTTCGTGACAGAAGCTTCCGCAGTGCAACAGAATGACAGTGACAGAACAAAAACAGATAATAAAAGAATAAAAATAGATAGAACAAGTTCAAATGTGTGTGTGTGTGTGTGTGTGTGTATGTGTGTGTATGTGTATATATATATATATATATATATATATGTATATATAAATTATTTGATCCTCTGTTGATTTTGTACATTTGCCCACTGACAAAGAAATGATCAGTCTATAATTTTAATGGCAGGTATATTTGAACAGTGAGAGACAGAGTAACAACAACAACAACAAATACGCATTTCAAAAAAGTTATAAATTGATTTGCATTTTAATGAGTGAAATAAGTATTTCATCCCCTATCAATCAACAAGATTTCTGGCTCCCATGTGTCTTTTATACAGGTAAGGGGCAGAGATTAGGAACACTCTCTTAAAGGGAGTGCCCCTAATCTCAGTTTGTTACCTGTAGGAAAGACACCTGTTCACAGAAGCAATCAGTCAATCAGATTCCAAACTCTCCACCATGGCCAAGACAAAAGAGCTGTTCAAGGATGTCAGGGACAAGATTGTAGACCTTCACAAGGCTGGAATGGGCTACAAGACCATCGCCAAGCAGCTTGGTGAGGAGCAGCTTGGTGAGAAGGTGACAACAGTTGGTGCGATTATTCACAAATGGAAGAAACACAAAATAACTGTCAATCTCCCTCGGACTGGGGCTCCATGCAAGATCTCACCTCGTGGAGTTTCAGTGATCATGAGAACGGTGAGGAATCAGCCCAGAACTACACGGGAGGATCTTGTCAATGATCTCAAGGCAGCTGGGACCATAGTCACCAAGAAAACAATTGGTAACCCATGACGCCGTGAAGGACTCGAATCCTGCAACGCTCGCTAGGTCCCCCTGCTCAAGAAATCATATGTACAGGCCTGTCTGAAGTTTGTCAATGATTCAGAGGAGAACTGTGTGAAAGTGTTGTGGTCAGATGAGACCAACATCCAGCTCTTTGGCATCAACTCAACTTGCTATGTTTGGAGGAGGAGGAATGCTGACTATGACCCCAAGAACACCATCCACACCGTCAAACATGGAGGTGGAAACATTATGCTTTGGGGGTGTTTTTCTGCTAAGGGGACAGGACAACTGCACCGCATCAGGGACGATGAATGGGGCCATGTGCCGTCAGGGCCAGGGCATTGAAAATGGGTCGTGGATTCCAGCACGACAATGACCCAAAACACACGGCCAAGGCAACAAAAGAGTGGCTCAAGAAGAAGCACATTAAGGTCCTGGAGTGGCCTAGCCAGTCTCCAGACCTTAATCCCATAGAAAATCTGTGGAGGGAGCTGAGGGTTCGAGTTGCCAAACATCAGCCTCAAAACCTTAATGACTTGGAGAAGATCTGCAAAGAGAAGTGGGACAAAATTCCTCCTGAGATGTGTGCAAACCTGGTGGCCAACTACAAGAAACGTCTGACCTCTATAATTGCCAACAAGAACAAAGTCATGTTTTGTGAATGGGTCAGTTATTTATTTGACTCATTAAAATGCAAATCAGTTTATAATATCTTTACATTGGCTTCCAGTTCACTACAGGGTCGATTTTTAAACTACTTATCTTAGTATATAAAGTCTTACACAATCTGGCACCCTCTTAATTAACTGATATTTTACATGCACACAAACTTCAAAGGAATCTAAGGTCATCAAACCAGATGATTTTAGACGTCCCTAGGACAAGATTAAATCTGAGTGGTGACCGGGCATTTTCAGTGGTGGCCCCTAAGTGTTGGAATAACTTGCCTTTATATCTTAGATGTTTACCTACATTTGGTTCTTTAAAAAAAATATATACAATTTTTTTTATTTATTAGAGTTAGCCTTTGGCTCAACACATTGACTTAACAAAGTGGCCCTCCTTCTTTTCTATGTTTGTTTTACTTGCTTTTTATTACTCCTTTTCTTCCTGTGATGTTGGTTTCTTCCTGTGATTTTTATTTTTTAGTTGCTATTGTACAGCACATTGGTCAACCCAGTGTTGTTTTAATTGTGCTCTATATATAAATAAAACAAACAAACAAACAGTGCTTCCGATTTTGGATTATGTTGATGTAGTTTACAGGTCTGCTTCAAAAACTCTCCTTCATAAACTGGATGTTATTTACCATGCTGCAATCCACTTTGTGACTGGAGCTTCATTTAACACTCACCATTGCCACTTGTATTCTTTATTGAACTGGCCTTCTCTTCATTATCACAGACAAACTCACTGGTTTCTGTTCATTTATAAAACTGTTATATTTACAGTCACTTCTTAATATTCATAATCATAGATTTATTAATTTCTGCATACCTAAAGTCCGTACCTCCTTTGGTCGTTGCTCCTTTCAGTTTTCTGCTGAAGATGAACGGAATCATCTGCAGCAGACTTTAAAGCTTAGTTCATTCATTTCACTCTCTTCCTTTAAAAAATTCAATTCAGTCAATAGTACAAGATCGTTGTACTTGTTTTTAGCTATTTGCTTGTTTTTATGTCACTTTATAATAGTGTTATTTGTAACTGTACTATGTATTTATTGTAATGTACCTGCTGTTTATGCTGCCTCTATGCTCCCAGGCCGTCATTGTAAACGAGAACTGGTTCTCAACTGACTTAACTGGTTAAATAAAGGTTATTATTATTATAAATACTTTAAACTGTCCAGTCTGTCTGAATCTGTTTAAGGACCCAGGGACTACATGTGGTGGAGACAGTTTTTTTTTTTTTTTTTTGGTATGGACTGTATTAAGGGATGCTGGGATAAAGAGTGTTATAGGAGTTTACAGCTGCCCCAAATACAGGACTAAATTCAACCAAAGACCAAATCGCAGCAAAAATATGGTGCTGACTGACATTTCAGAGAGAATAAAACTGGAGGTTACAGCTAGGTTTTGAGATGTGAAGTGTGATGTATGTAAAGGAAGAAAACTCAAAGCCATCAAGTCTTGTTTGGTGTGTTTGGCTTCTTACTGTCAAACTCACATTCGGCCTCATTATGAATCTGAAGCTTTCAAAAAATAAACACAAGCTGGTAAATGCTTCCTCAAATGTACAGCAGCAGATCACTGGAGATTTACTGCTATAATGACCGTGAAGTGGACAACAGTTGCAGCTGGGAAAAAAAAAAAAAAAGGTAAGATGAGGTGATATATTCACACAAATAATGATTACAAGTGATTACAGGTTTGGAAAATGGATTGATGATTGTATTTTTATGGATAATTGTAAGCTATTTTTAGCAAAAATTAATAAATAAAATAAATACAAAATAATAATAATAATAATACAAATACAAATTGCACTATATCCAGTAAATAATTTATTTCATTTTACAGCTCAAGAACAGTATTCTGATTTATTGCAAATTTATCCACAGGAGTAGCTAAAATAAAACAGATATCTTACAGAAAATCAACAACAACATGAGGTTCAGCAGTGCAGTTTCATAAGGTAAGTGTGACTGACAGCTTCACGGGTTTGAATGGACTGAAAAGGAAGTAGCCAGATATTGGCTAACAATGGTGTCTAAATGTTAGAACTGTGATGGTTGATGTAAAAGTTAGTAGAACATTATAGATGCTTGACTTTTCTGTATCTATATTTACCTTCAAACATCTATGATATGATGTAACCTTAGGAATGTTTTCAGGATTTTCAAAAATGCACATGCATTTCCTATTTTCATTATGAGATTTGGTTGTTACTTTTTTCTTTTAACTGCTCCAAAATGCTGCCAGATTGTGTCATATATGGCATCTACCAGCAGGGAGTAACAAAGCCATACAAACAAAAAAACTCTGACCTCTTCGCTCAACCTAAGAGCACTGTTTCCAGTTTTAGAAAGTGCCACAGTGTTTAAACTTTTTAAGACGTCACCCATTAAATGGCTTACATTGTGGCTGACTGCATATAAAGGATAAGTATTGTGGATATAATAAAGCGTTTTAACATCAAAATGTTACACACTAACATAATGTTTAAATTCAATATATGATGCACAATGTGTCAGAAGTTTGACCAAGTGTTTTGTTACATTCTAGGTGTCCTAACATCTCTCTGCACAGGCAGCAGTGAAGCACAGTGACAAGATCAATAACAAACCCATGTAACTTATTTATTTGGTGTTTTTGCTATTTTTTTTGTCTTGATAGGACAGCAGAGATCTGACAGGAAGTGAGTGGGAGAGAGAGGTGGATGGAATTGGAAAAGGTCCACGAGGCGCGATTTGAACTCGAGACAGAAGTGCAACTTCGTCATTCATTGGCACGCTGCCCACGAGGCTATCAGCGCAGATGTAAGTACTTTTTTTTCTACCAGAAATGAATATGCACACACATTTATAAATGCTATCAACTGATATTATAGGTGATTTATTCTTTGACTAACTTTGATCCTACTGTAACTCAATATTCAGTATTTTTACAGTTTTACTAAATGTTCTATGTAACATTTTATAAATGAGGCCCTGGTTACTAGGTGTTTACTTACTGGTCAAAGTCAAAACAGACCATCATTGTTTGATGATTAGGGTGTGGGAAAAGTGTGCGTATGCGTTGTGATACTCTCTAAAATGCCGGAAGACGTAACTCGGGAGAGAAGAATTGTTGAATTTTTGTTTTATTGCACACAAAAAGTATTTTCGTAGCTTCACAAATCTGAAGTTGAGCCACTGATGTCACATGGACTGATTTACCGATGTCCTTACTACGTTTCTGGATCTGGGAACATTGCAGTTGTGTTGCTGTCTATGGCAGGGTCAGAGAGCTCTCAGATTTCATCAAAAATTTATTTAATTTGTGTTCCGAAGATGAACAAAGGTCTTACGGGGTTGGAATGACATGAGGGTGAGTAATTAATGACAGAATTTTCATTTTGGGGTAACTAACCCTTTAAGTGTCATGTGTTTGTGCTGAAACACGCTTCTTTAATTCTTTAATCTCTCAAAAGAAAGATTATTTCCCATTTCAGATCGCAGGTCAGCGGAATGTCCTAAGCTTGTAAAGGCTAAAGCACCATGAAAGGTCAGAAAATTGAAGACAGCCTGTCTGCATCTACCAAAGAACCTTGTTAGTACATTTATGTTTTGTGTAGATTATCATTCTGTTTCAGCTTTTTTCTTCTTTACTGTACAAACATATATTAAAACAATTAGCACTGTTTTTACAAAACATTATGCAGTTGGGGTTTGTAAGCACTAGGTGGTGCTATAACAAAACATTTTCCGAAGCATGTTATTTCTGTTAAAAATGTTAATATCCTTTATCCAGACATCATCTGCACAAATCACCAAAAACAAACATGATCACATTTCATCAGTGATTTCAATAGTGAATGGCCAATAAATACCATTGTATTTTTGAATTGTGAATCAGGTTGTGACAGTTCTGTAACAAGTAAATGTACAGATTTACTTATAGCTATAAACTAATGGATTAGAATAAAAAAAAAAAAAAAAAAAATTGGTCTCAGATTAAAGTCACTTGCCATTCAGTTTCCATTTCTGCCTTGAGTCCCACTAAATAACATACAATAGTAACCCACCTTTAAGGATGCAGTAACTACCCTGACCCGGCAGGAGGAGCAGGTCAGCATTCGTCATTGTGGCTAAAGGACACATTTATGTGTACACTACAACTTCTGAATGTGCCTGATTGTTAAATGCATACAATATGCACACAATCTGGACTTTATTTCTTGCTGTATTTATTGCTGCTGATTGAAGTTAGAGAAGAATGGTGCTCTTATCTTCACAGATTATAGCTATCTGTAGGATGCTTTGAACATCTCAAGTTTGCTGTATTTTTGGAATCTTTAAGTCTTCCTGGAGTGTTTATTTGACTTACCTGAGCAGCTAATTGATAAAGAGAAGAAATCATGTTGGGAAAAACTTGTGGAGAGCTTGTGAAATATATGCTATCATTATTTACAGCAAATACTTCACACAAAACGAATATTCTATCATTTACTTACCTTGAGGTTGTTCTAAAATTGTATGATTTTCTTCTTTCTTAATTCTGAGGAATATTGGACCTCATTGACTTTTATGTATGGACAAAAGCACTCAGAACTGAGATCTTATTTTGAAATGCGTAGGCCTATATGAGGGGGAGTATGGCTGAATTTTCCTTTTTGGGACATGATTGCATGCAAATGATGTGATTGCCCTGCAAAACTTTAAAATCTTCCTACAGTCTTTCAGTTCCCTTGTGTGAATTAAAACAAGTCTACTTCTTCTTTCCTCCTCTTCTTCTTCTTTTTTTTTTTTTTTTTTTTTTTTTTTTTTGTTAATCTGGAAGATCCTGAATGTCATTTACATGTGCATCATAATGTTGAATAGTAAACATTTTCTATGTGAAGATGAAGTTTGTTTGTTATTGTTTAAATAACTTTCTTGTAAAAAGTACTCAGAAAAGCAAACAAACACAAGGGGGTCAAACATTTATTTGGTCTAATCGTACAACATCTTATTAACACCTGGAAATGTTAGCAACATAAAGAGTCAGAAAATGTATGTACAGAGACTTAACAGAACAAAAATATATATTTGATAAAAGCAGTGGTTTAATTCCCCTTTGTCGTAAACTTTGAAATGTGTAGCTGGATCTGATTAAAACTGTAAAACATCATTAAAAACAGACTAAGACTAAAACCTATTCACTCGCCCGGATCTTCTGACACCCTACGGCTTTCAGCGCTAGAAATTGGAATGTAGAGCCATTCAAACACTTAAAAAAAAAAGTTTTTTTTTTTTTTTTTTTTTTTTTGTAGTTTTACATTGTCCCGTAACCATCTCCTAAGAGGACAATTTGTCATTTCACTCATCAGCCCTGAAAAATCAGGGATCGGATGAAGTTTAAAAGAGAAAAATGACTGAAAACACTGTGAACAGGGAGCCACTCTCTTCCATCCGCTGCTCTTCCTCTGAAGCGGAAATTCCATCAGTCGTTCCAATCCATACACGGAGCAATCCCCGGCCCGGCCCGACCCCCCCCAAAAAAACACTCTTGATGTGCGGCAGCACGGAGCTCACTGATACCGGACCGGACAAACCGTGAACTAGAGACAGTTATTAGCAAAGATGGTGAAAGAACTCGGTTTCTCTGTAGTATTGCGGCTCAAGTCTCATATATTTATATATATTTATATATATATTTATATATTTCAATCTCAAAAAGAAAAAAGGATAAAGATAAACAGTCTAGGTTGCCACAGTGAAGTGAGGTCACTCTGCAGTCGGCTCCGGGTCCGAGGCTGTGGTGGGCGTGGTCTCTTCAGCAGGGGCCGGGGTCTCGTCAGATTTTGTGGTCTCCTCTGTAGGCGCGGCTTCTGTTTCCTGGGCGGGCTCTTCTGCTTTAGGCTCTGCCTCTGTTTTGGGCTCTGCCTCTTCTTTGGGCTCCGCCTCCGCCTCAGGTGCCGGTGTCTCATTGGTTTCTGCCACAGCAGGCTCCTCCTCTTTGGTCTCTGTAGCAGCCTGGCCGTTCTCCTCGGGTTTGTCTTCGGCGGTGGGCGTGGCCGTGGGCTCTGCTGCCTCCTCACTTCCCTTCTTGTTCTTCTTCAGGGAAATGCCCTTGAATTTGAAGGAGTTCTTCAGTGAGAATTTCTTCTTCTTCTTGGTTTCCTTTGCAGCTTCGCCATCGGATTTGGCGGCATCGCCTTCGGTAGCAGGGGCAGCTTCGATGCCATCTCCCGCCTCCGTCTTGGCGGCCTCCTCCTTGGCAACCTCTGCGGTGCCATTTCCGTCTGCTGCCACGGCTTCTCCATCTGGCTTGGTAGATACGTCACCATTGGTTTTCACATGACCATTTTCCTGAAGAGAAAAGCAGAATAAGGGAAGATAAGCCAAATGCATGTTGGCACACACACACTGGAGAAAAGCAAAGGGGTTATGCTTGTAAATGCTTGTTTTTGTAGTCATAGTAAACAGTAAATGCTTGCTTTTATAGGATAGTTTATAGCACAATGTGTTGGCCATGTTTTCACAGCATATAGCTACCACTCATTTTGATCCAATACCAAGTACTTTTAAATCCTTCAGTGGATATGTACCTCTATTTTTATTTAGAAACAAATATTAAAAATAATCTCAGTTTTATGTAAAAGTAAACCTCGCAATACAGCAATATTAGAAGAATTGAGATTTAAAGATCACTCTGTTCATCACTGTTGTGCTTTAACCTCAATATAGCCAAAATAGATATAAATTACTGCTTAATTCAGGATATCTAGAAAACTATATTTTTTCAGGCAGAAAAGACTCTTGAGGATTGTTATACATAATTACATTAAAGATAAAAGCAGAAGTACATAGTGTAATTACACACTGCATCCACTAGAGGCGACATTGATCCACTAAATATAATCCACAGTTTAGAAAACCAGCCACTACCAGAGAGAACAAAGAAACGGGAGACAGCAACCCTAAAACGGTGTTTAAAACAACGTCTTGCACTAAAACACCTCTTTTTTTTTCTTGCATTTACAGGACATCTGACAACTAGCCATCATGATGTATGTATCAGTAACTTGCTCTGTGCAAGTATTGAGTGTTTAAATCATATGCATAAAGATATGGAAAATAATGCATTATGAGTTGATTAATAAAGAAAAGAGCTCTCTTATTACATATGGAGGGGGAAGGGCGCATATGCATTAAGGGGGATGGTTAGAATGATTATTAATAAAGTACCAGAGGAATGGTGCATGCATTCACACACAGACACTCACATATGCATTGCATTGTTTGCAGATCAGCAGAAGCGCTCTGCATCATTTGCATGCAGCTCTGCAACCTTTTGTTCTCAATTCGGGTTACTGCCAGCTTCAGCGCCAACACACAACCACAGAGTCTGCTTGATATCTAACTAAACTAACTAAAATGGGTTTTAAAAGACATAAAAAATAAAAACTGATAAGAGAGTGAGAGGTTTAAAACAAGTTTTCCAACTCAAACCCTCAAAAAAAAAAAAAAAAAGATTCAACACAAAAGCCTCCTTCAGAATTGAAATTATATTGTAGACATAACCAATTTGATCATCAAAAAATGTAACACAAATTCAAAGATTAAATTGTAAAATGTGTATTGTTGGATAAATGGGATTACGGAAAAGCAAAACAAACAAAAAATTATTGAGATCCCATTTAGATTTAGATTTTTTAATCATAAAAGGGCTTGTAGATCCTCACCTGACCATTGGCTTTATCAGCCACTGCTTTTCCGTCCACTGTAGCTTCACCTTTAGTCAACTGAGCACCCATCCTCCTTTGTGTCTTCTTCAAACAGTTAAAAATGAAAATAAAGGCAGAAAAAAACCCTAGAGGATCCTTAAATTCAAACCCACACAGTAGAGACGGTGAGCAAGCGTTTAGATTCCTGGCGTGGTTTTAATCTGCTGTGCTCAGCAGACACTAATAAAGGCTGCTTTCTGCTGGTAAATCCACACGGCTCTGTGGGGAGAGCAAACTAAGAGTTTCACAGCTACAAGTGTGAGTATTTGTCTGAGTATATGTGTGACTCCACCCAGCAGCTACGCTGCCCAATCTGCACCAGAGGGCTGGAGCTTCATCTGCCCCATTCAACCACACCACTACACACACTCCAGCAGATTACTGGATCCACAGCTTTACACCTCTGGATGCATGGCCTTTGTTAGGGATTTTATTGATGACTGGATCAGTAAACTTCCATATCCTCATCATATGTCTTAATATCTGATGAAATATAAAAACAAGTGAAGGTATTAAATGAAGCGAACATAAAAATGAATTTTAAATAATCTCAATACTTTGGTTAAGGATTTTATTTTTGTCATGTTTGCATTAACGTCTTAAGAAAAATTCCAGGTGCTTAATTTTTACTTGAATATTTCAGACTAAACAAATTTACTTGATTACCCATACATAATTTTTGGAAAAAACATGTTAAAATGTATCAAAAATGATACATAAGACTTTCAAGGAACATTTATTTATTCATCTCTCAATCACCATTGTATTATATTGCATTATATTATTATTAAATTGCATTATATATATTCTGAAATTTACATATCATCTTATATTAGTGGGAATTATAGAGAAATCTGATATTTATATGCGTTATATAGTTCCCATTGAATTTCTCTAGTTGAAATGCCTTAAACTAAACATGTTTTCGTGATGCTTTTGTTGTAATTGTTAACAAATTTCTGAGGTTTTCCAATATCATTTCCCATTGTTTTGATCTCTTGTGAATTGATGCCTTTACCTAAAGCCAGTTCTGTGATGACATCATCGCACAGGAAGTGACATCATTTTGGAGGGAAGCAACAGCACCAGCATTAGTGAGTATTAGCAATGGATTTAATAGATTCTGCGATGTTTTGTTGGCTGGTTTGCAAATACTCTTCATCCTGTAAAATTGACCAGAGCATATTTCTGAATGTCTGCTCTACACTTTTAGAAAAATACTTCTTTAAATTGTAACACAGTGTAACAGGAATGACTCATTTTTAGTTCTCACACAACACTAGTACAAGTAAAAGGTCTTTTAGTGTAATTTTGAAAACTTTTTGAAATTTTTACTTATTTTTAATAATGTTAAATGTGAGAATAACATTTATGTAACTTTATATAACTTTTATTGTTAGTAATATTTCAAGATGAACTTTTACTGGACTAAAGGTTTACTTGATTATCCATGAATCTCGTGTTAAAATGTGTGCGTCAAATATGATTAATCAGGCTTTTGAGGAACGTTTGTCTCACAGTCATCATTGTATGGCATTGCAATATATGTTTACAAAGCTTTGATAATAAAACTAAGCATTTAAATACCATCTTACTAAGACATATTGTTGGGAGTTATACTGTTATAAAGATCATCTTACTTTTTGGCCATATAAATATCAGCATCTGCACCAAATTGCACATTTTTACTCCGTTTGTGCCTCTGAACAAAGCTGATGTGGTTTATCCTCCTTCAGTATAAATTCCATTTTCTCACTATATGAGCCATAAAAGCCAGATACAGCAAATATGATACTCAACATGGAAACCTTTGTTGTTCAATAAATCGTTCCATTAGAAAAAAAAATATTATTTAATATGTCAGGCTTTACAAATTTAAGTGTCTACTGTAAGTGCTTTATTGTACATGCATTTAAAAAAAAAAAAAAATTGCCAGAGGGAGACAAAATTCTTTCTGTGCTAATCGATATTGTATCACAGATCCTGCTGATAGAGCTTAACTCGTCCTGAACCCGGAACATTCCCATAGCAGCAGAAGTGCAGGAATGCCACATGGTTTTAATGCCCCACCCGGTGCTGTAAAGATGACAGTGCCCAGACCCCCCGCCTCCGGTATGTCAGGAATGTGTTTGCCACCCAAAGATCCCTGCTGTCATTCAGCACACCATGGTCTTCACACAGGGAAATGAGCCCCGGGGCTGCTGGGTAATTCACCCCCATGGCCTGGTGGGTGGACGGGGAAACTGAGGTGATGTAGGTGGAACAAAATCCTCTGGAAAGGATTTTGCATGTTCCTCAGAAGAGAAAGAAGGAAATGAATCCAGACTAAATTACAGGGAAGTTTTATAGAAAATGAAATCAGAACATATTATGAACCCATAATACGACTTCTTATGTTTACGCAGCTTAACAACATATACTTGGTGTTGAAAAATTTGACCCATCCAGTCACAGTGAGATAATAAGGAAGAAGTGCAGGGACAGATACGCTATGTGCAAAAGTTTGGGATTGGCATTTTTTATGTTTTGTCGCTTTTGCTCACTGAGGTTGCATTTATTTGATCAAAAATACAGTAAAAATGGCAAAATTGTTAAATATTATTACAGTTTATATATAACTGTTTTCTATTTTATTATATTTTAAAATATAATTTATTTCTGATGCAAAGCAGAATTTTCAGCATCATTACGCCAGTCTTCAGTGTCACGTGATCCTTCAGAATTTATTCTAATATACTGATTAGGTGCTCAGGAAACATTTCTTAATATTAATATTAATTTCTTATAATATTATATAATATTAAAAACACTTGTAATGCTTAATAAACACTCAATATTTATGTGGAAATACTTAATATGTCTGTGGAAATTGTGATAAATGTTTTCCAGGATTCTTTGATGAACAGAAAGTTCAAAAGCATGGCATTTATTTGCAATATAAATGTTTTCATACGTTTTTATTGTCACTTTTGATCAGTTGAATGCACCCTTGCTAAATTAAAGTATTAATTTCCTGAAATAAAAACTAAAAAACATTTGAATGGTAGTGTATTATATTCCTAAACTATTTGTAAAAAAAAAAAATGTAAAGTTTGCATATTCCCAATATATGATCAATATAATCATTAAAAATTAATTAGAGCAACAGTTCACCCTAAAATGAATGGTGTGTCAACATTTATTAACCCTTGTGACTCTAAATGCTGAAAGTGTTAAAGCTTGAACTGGACTTTTTAAAAGTAAGCCCATAAAAGTAATTCATACTACTGTGTTAAAGTGATAGTTCACTCAAAAATGAACATTCTGCCCTCATCTACTCACCCTTAAGTTATTCCAAGCCTATAGGAGTTTTTTTTTTCTTCTGTTGAACACAAAAGAAGACATTTTGAAGAACGTGGGAAACCAAACAGTTGCTGGAAACTACTGACTAAATACTGTTGAGCAAAAGTTTGAACAAGACTTTACAACAAATGAGAGATGCTCAGTGAAAGTGAACTTAATTTTTCGTCTGTTCTTTACATTCATCTATATATTTACTTCAGAAGACTTAGAACATAGTCAAAGGCAGTCCTTTTATATACTTTTTTTTGTAGGGTGTGTGTGTGTGTGTGTGTGTGTGTGTGTGTGTGTGTGTGTTTCAGTGACACATTTTTCATATTTTGGCTGAACAGTGCAAATGTAGACAGATTCTTCCGTCTCATTAATGACTAGAGAAGCGGTTGTGTGTCTGGGGGTGGGGGGGTGGATGTTCTTTAGAATAGAGTATGAATTAGAATAGATGGATGGAGGGGGAGGGGAAGAGCTTTTAGAGAGAGAAACGAGCGTGTAGATGTGTGTGTGTGTGTGTGTGTGTGTGTGTGTGCTGCAGTGTTAGTGGGTCAGTTTGCCAGCTGCAAATTAATCATCTGCTCTTTCTCACATACTCGTGTTCTTTAAAGGTATAGATAACCCAAACATGAACATTTTCTGACAATTCACCATCAGGCTATCGAGATTTAGATGAGTTTGTTTCTTCGTCAGATTTGGAGTAATGTAGCATTCCATCACTTGCTCACCAATGGATCCTCTGCAGTGAATGGGTGCCGTCAGAATGAGAGTCCAGACAGCTGATAAAAACATCACAATAATTCACACCACTCAAGTCCATCAATTAATGTCTTGTGAAGTAAAACGCTGCATGTTTATTCAAATGACAATAGAAGCGAAGGTTTGAAGTTAAAACATCTTAATGATGGACTTGTTTGTTTGTTTGTTTTTTTACAAACATGCAGCTTTTTGCTTCATAAAACATTCATTGATAAACTGGAGTCATGTGGATGAGGCCTACTTGTGGGTTATTGTGATGTTTTTATCAGCTGTTTTGACTCATTCTGACGGCACCTATTCACTGCAGAGCATCTATTGGCGAGTAAGTGATGCAATGCATTTCTTCAAATCTGATGAAGAAACAAACACATCTACATCTTGGATGGCCTGAGAGTATATTTTCAGTGAACTACTCCTGTAAGTAATATGTAAAGGGCTTAATAAATACGAGACCTCTACCACAATATCTTCAGCACAACTTGACCAGAAATAAAAAATAATGTTTTTTGATGATTCATTGAATTTCAGAATATTTTGGTATATATTGTATCTCTTTTGTTTTGATGACAGCTGCATGAACAAAACCTGATGATCACTTTCTCCAGCTTGATTTGGGATCCAAAGAGCATGGCTTATTTACCTCATTTAAATAATCGGTTACGCTTTATTTTGATAATCCATATTAGACATTCTACTAACTATAAATAAATTAGCAACTACTTGTCGACTGACTCATTCATTTGCCACTACATGTCAATTCTCTTGTTAGAGTATTAGTAGACTGTTAGGTCTTCACTGCAGTCTTTTGTACGCCGCTGCTCATGTAAATCACGTCTGATGTTTTTAAACATTGCTGCCAACAGCAAAACTGAAAGTGTGTGTTTGTATGTGTTCTTGCAGACTGACAGCCGAAAGCACAACTGCTTTACAGTCACACCCCCCACAGCCATAACAACACAATCATCTCTCTATCTCTCTCTGTGTGTCAGGCCTTGTGCTTCTCATTTCATTGCAATCATTCTGCATGTTAAACCATATGTAGTCTTGCACAGCCAGACCACAGACTCTCACCAAAATATTTTCAACCACTTTGCAACTTAATTTGGTCAAGAACTGTTCATAGACCCCCCACATGGCTGAAAAAAAAGATGGAAAGATAGATAGACTAGGCTGTAAATTTACAGGTTTTCGTTTTTTCTGTGTTTTAAGATGTGTTTGCTAAGAAGATGAAAGCATGAGTTAGTTATTGGGTTTCTGAACTGTTGTTAAAGAGTCTTTATTTAGAAGCTTAAAACCCCTCTTAAACACGCACACGCACTCATGTCTAATGTGTATGTGTCAGAAAACATCTTGACGAGACAGAAGCTCTCGCTCTTTCCCAGACTCCTTCAGCTCATTCTCATTCTGTTCCAGTTTCACGTTTTCACTGATCTTCTGCTGCTGTCAGGTTGCCATAGCACTGCGTTTCTGTTAGCGTGTTCGACGGCGTGACCCATTTTTCACACCCCCATCATCCCTCGCCCTCAATAACCCCTCTCTCCCCTCCTCCAAATGACAGAAACCCCTCCACACTCCTGTTTTCCTCATTCAGCGCTCCACTCGCTCTGCTCTTCACCACGTCTGAGATCCTACATTTGCTACTCATTCATGCCTTTAATTTAGTTAATTTTGATGTTGTTTGAGTAAATTTGCTAAAAGGTTGACTAAAAATTATAAAAAAAAAATAAAAAATCCATTATCTCTATAGAGTAATGTAAAAAGATTGTTAGATTATTCATAATGTTTTACCATAAATAACTAATTCAGTCTTTCTCCTAACAAAATTTAAATAAAAATTTTTACTTGTCATTTACTAGCAACTGAAAATAGTTTGTTTTCAGTGTATAAACCTTTCAGATCTGACTGTTAAGTGGTCACAATATCAACTTTTCATTTTTTATTTTTATTTTATGTTTATAATGTTTTAAATATGTTGCTGAATTCACGGTTTATTAGTTACAGAATGCCACTATAATCTTAAAAGGTATATACCAGCAACACTTTACATTAAGGCGTCATTTGTTAACATTAGTTAATGTATTAACTAACATGAACAAACAATGATCAATACATTTGTTACATCTTTGTTAATGTTAGTTAATAAAAATACAGTTGTTCATAGCATTAACTAATGTCAACAAACACAATTTAACATTAACTAAGATTAATAAATGCTGTAGAAGTATTGTTCATTCTTAGTTCATGTTAACTAACGTTGTTAACTAATGTTAACTAATGAACCTTATTGTAAAGTGTTACCGATAGACCATACTTATACTCATATATTTGTAAATTCAATTCAATTCAAGTTTATTTGTATGGTGCTATTTACGATACAAATCGTTGCAAAGCCGCTCTACAGGAAATTAAGTTTCCACAATATATTTATATATTGCAGAACCTTAATATATTTAACTTATGGCAAAATTTGGTAATTCTGTATGTTGTCTGAGCGTTGGCATCCTCTGAGGTCCTCTGAGGGGTTGGCATCATCTTTCTCAGGTGTTCGGTCATCTCAGATCATTTAAGGGTTGGATCCAGACAAATTTACTATTTTGCAATTAACAAACTTAAAAATGCATTGTTTTTATAGTTATAATCAATGACAATATAATTGTTGTATCATTGTTTATATTTTGTTTCCAATGCCTCATGGGATTGCATTTCCCACATTACTCAATGAAGAAGCAAAATGATCTAAGATATTATTTTCTAAAAACTCTCTCTGTGTGTGTGTGTGTGTGTGTGTTTAATAATCTGATTATGATTTAATTTCATAAGACATTCACGCATATGAACCAAAATAAGAGCCGACATGATTTATAAATCAGGAGCGTAATCACAGGATTTACATCACTGGATTACACACGCACGCACGCACGCACGCACGCACGCACGCACACACACACACACACACACACACACACACACACACACACACACACACACAGACAGACAGACAGACAGACAGACAGACAGACAGACAGAGAGAGAGAGAGTGTGTGTGTTTGAGAGAGAGAGAGTGTGAGTATGTAGTGTCCAGCTAGACACATCTGGTGCTATTTGTCTTTATGGCTGAAAAAGTTTCACAGCAGGAGGTAGAAAGACATCCTGGATTTTAACAGGGCAGCATGTCCTCTTAAACACACACACACACACACACACACACACACACACACACACACACACACACAAAGTGTCTACTAATACTCTAACAAGAAAAGTGGGGACATACTATAGGCGTAATGGTTTTTATACTGTACAAACTGTATGTGCTATTGCCCTTCACCTAAACCTAGCCCTCACAGGAGACTGTGCATATAATAAAAATAAATTAATAAAAAAAACACTCTGTATGATTTATAAGCGTTTTGAAAGGTAGGGACATGGGGCAATGTCTTCATAAGTCACCTTCACCTTGTAATACCTATGTCATTCCTGTCATTATACAAATTTATGTCCTCATTTGTCACAAACACACACACACACACACACACACAAACTCAGGACCTAGCAAAACACTACAGTCCCAGCTATAGGAACATTTTGCTAAAGTTCCCATTATGTTATGAAAATGAATGTTTTCTGAGTGTTTCCTGAATATTTAAAACGTCCATTTTTGTGAACAATTCCAAAATTGTTTTCAAAACACTTCTTCCTGGTTATGCAAACCTTAACAGAACTTTTTGTAAGCATTATGGGAAGGTTATTTTGAATGCTCTGAAATTCCAACTTAATGTTTTGAGAACATTATTAAAGACCAGACAACTCTTACATTTGATCATAAGTCATAAGGTGAAATTAGCCAGGACGTTTTGAGAATGAGAAGCTACAGAAGAACTCCATCTAAAAACCTCTACAGCAGCAATTTTAGCATCTGGCAGTATTCATTAAGTAGTAAATGGGGAGAAACCCAGAACTGTGAAACAGAGGTCAAGTCAAAAATCTAGACATCCCTCATAAGTGTCCAGCTTTCAACATATCCTCTGTGTGTGTGTGTGTGTGTGTGTGTGTGTGTTTAAGTTGGTAAAATCATGTGAAGAATGTCAGGTTTTGGAGTTCAGCTACCTGAGACAGGGTGTGTTTGATAGTGGAGCAATACATAAACTCTTACCACAATGCACAAATATACTTGACCCAGGTTATTCAATCAGAATATTTAGTTACATACAGCTGATATCTGACTGAGTCTCCATCCCTGAACCTTCAGTCTGTGATAACAGTCACAGATAGAGGAAAACATATACAATACTTCTCTTTGTGAAAAACAAGTGTGCTTAATTGTATTTCAACTTCAAAAATTGTTTTTTGTGAAAAATTATTTTTCGCCAAAAATCATTATTTTCCAGTGAAGGTTTATGGAGCTTTTTGTCCGTTTTGTGCTGTTTGTTTGAAAGCCCCTGGTCACCGCATGTTTTTTGTTTTATGGAAAAGAGCAGAGTGAAGTTTCGCCAAAAAATGTCCCTTTGTGTTTTGGAACGAGATGGGGATAATTGATGACTTATGTTTGGCTGAGCTCTTCATTAAATCCTGTGTTATTCCAGGTGTCTCTTTATGAAGGGTACTGTAAATCACTTTAGAAATAAGCATTACTTGTTTTTTTGTTTTTTTACTTTGGTTTAGTCAGTTGTGTATTTTTATGCAAATCTGTGTTGAGAAATGTCATAACACACTAGTGGGATTTTCCCATCAGCCTGATTCCCAAACGTTAATCAAATATGCGGTGAATCACAGCTGATTCAGCTTTACGCTCAGACAGAAACTGATTTGCTCAGAGATTCACAGACCTCTTCTCCAAGAAATATCTGTCAGCTCCGTTCCAATCCGTCTTATCCCCCCATCCTTCCTCCGGGTGGCAGGAAGTTGGTTCTCCGCCGGGCCCCTCGAAACATGAACAAGACACTAGCATCTCATCCTACAGGAAACAGGAAGTGCCTGTCTCACATGCCTGAGGGAGGATGACATATCCTCAGTGTTCTTCATTTCATTCTCATTCGAATTCCAGCTTATGAACTGGAAGGAAGCCAGTTGTTAAATTCCTCATGCGATAAGATTGCAGAGCGTTTTGTTTACATGTGGATGTGTGTGTGTGTGTGTGTGTATGTGATTTCTGCTTCTCTCAGGAATGTCTTATCGGGTTCATATCAGTTGCTGGAAGAGACGTGTTCACACATGAATCTGTGATCTGAATCACTGCAGCTCGGCGTCTGTGACGTTAACACTGACTTGCATCATTCACAAATGCTCTTCATGGATGTTTTCAGACATTTTTGAGTGTTTGATTTGAGCTGGACTAGCATCAGCTCTTTACCTCTGAAGATATGACATGACTCAGGAAGAGAAGATGCCTGTTTTACTGTTATTTGTAGTACAGTAGCAGTAGTGTGTTGGACAGACTGCTGTTATAGCCATTGTGAACCATACGCTAGAGTTCATCTGAGTTCAGAAACCAACGCTGAAAGCGCGTTGATGTCTAAAAGTGTATATTTCAGTCAGTTAGAATTAATCTGAAAGTCATGAGAGGAAGTGATTTTACTGCAGTTAAAGGTTGTTGTTAGTCATGATGTGATTTGTGATCTGGTTGCTTTTAAAAAAGGCCAGCAATGGCAGTATGATATAAGACACCAGGGATCAATAAATATTTACTATCAGTATTCATTGTAAATAATTCCTTTGCTTAATCTTGGATGATTTGTAATAATGTGCTGCATTAATATTTGCAGTCTTAAAAATGCTGGGTTAAATACAACCCAGCGCTGGGTAAAATATGGACTAACCCAGCATATATGTATGTATGTATGTATGTGTATGTATATATGGGGATTTTAATTGCAAACAAATTTAATTTCATTTCAAAGTCTTTTTATTAAAGCAATAAATGAACCACACAAAAGATGCATTAACTGAGATTTAACTGAGATTAAAATACAATTTTACACCATGACCTATAACAGCCCTTAACCATGGTAAAATCATGGTGTTTAACTGTGGCTGGTATTGACTAACCCCCGGGAGAGATCAGAGGATGCATAAACAGAACCAAACCAGGCTGTCCAGGAAATGGACACACACACACACACACACACACACACAGACAGAGACTGCAAATGAGCGTGTAGAAGGTAAATGTGCTGGTGTGTGAGTTGAGCTGACGCAGATGGCAGTGGGTGTTTGGGGTGTTTCAGTCTTGAGGTGGGGTGTGATGACAGAGATGTGGTGGTTTGTATTATGCTGAAAGTCATTCAGGAAATTAGGTACTGAAGTCAGAATGTTCTGAAAATCAGACACGCTGCTCTAGAGGCACGTGAAAGTCAACATGAAATCAAAATTCACCTAATTCACTTTCCTTAAAACATTCCTGGTCTTATTGCCAACAATTGATCTTTCTATGGTATTCCAAAAGGGGAAAACAATCTATTATAATATTTCTACTATTATAAATAAGATTAAAATATTTTTTAAAGTGAAAAGAAAAAAAACCTAAAAAAGTACAATTTCTTTATGAAAATGTTTTTTTTTATTAACTCAAATAAAGCAAGTACTAAAATTACTAATACTGAAATAAAAAAATAAGTTACAGCTAAATATAAATATTAATAATAAAATATAAACATTATAACTAGTGCTATTAAATATTACAAAAACACATAAAATATTTTAAGACTAAAATTAAAATCCAAACTGAAAATATAAAAATAAAAGCTAATTCAAAATATTAATAAATATATTTTATTATAGTAAAATAACACTGCTATAAATGTAGTTAACTTGTTAATGCTCCTTTTACGGATATTGCAGTAACCTAAATATGACATACCACATCTCATTCTACACCTATTCACCTATTCTCGTTTTTACTCTGAAAAACGTCACATTAAGGAAGTAAAATGGGATGTGAGTTCAGTTTCATGTTGTTTGCTCAATCAGATCAATGTTTTGATAATGCCATAGAGAATTTAGAGTATTTAAACCCTGAAACAATGGCACACTTGATCTTTCGTGTGTGGTGTTTGTATGAGATGTGGAGGGTCTGGGATTCAGTGTGTTTATCTGATGGCTGTTATCAGAGGTGCAAGTCAGAGCACGACACCACACAAACCTCAGGACACACAGGTCAAAGGTCAGGGGAGGGCTTGATACTTCACACAACCATTACAAAGGCTTGATCAATCAATATACACTCATTTTGTTGATGCTTATCTTTAAAAAATAATGGCTATTATTCTCATTGATATATTGTCATTCAGTGAATTAACACTTTTTGGGATAAAATTCCGATTTTTTTTAAATTATATATTTTATATTTAGTTTTATTTTATTATGTTATATATATAGTGTGTATGTGTATGCATAGTCAGATCCAATAAAAATAATAATAATTTCATAAAGGCCTGATCAGTGAATATAAACTCATTTTGTTGATGTTACATCCTTAAAAATAGAAATTCCTTATTGGCATTGATGGTTCCTTTCCATCAATGCCTTTCCATTCCACTAAAGTTTCTTTACAGTGGGAAAGGTTCTTTTGAGAACCAACAATTATTCTATGGCATCGCTGTGTAAGCCTCCTTTTGGAATCTAGTAAAGTGTCTGACACTAACCTGAACAGCCTTATTTCTCATTGTCTGTCTCTGGATCTCTCATTCACTCTCATTCTGTCTCCACTGTTCATTCCACACATGCCAGTGGAAATGACAGGCAGGGATAAGAGGTGTATATGTGTGTGTGTGTGTGTGTATCTTCCTAAAGATGAAAGATCAGGGTCATCATTCCCAGACCTGTAGGAGCCTCACCAACCACCCACAAACCTCTGCGGAAAGTGTGAGGTGTTTGCCCATCAATGTATGTGGTTGTTTGTTGGTCCCCCCTCAGGTCTTGCTGCTATCCAGCTCTCTAGATGTGACTCGAGTCCTTCCTTTAATGTACATCTGTGAGATTTGAGGTTTCCTGTCTTTACTCACTAAACCTAAATAGCGATACCAGTCTTAGCAGAAGTACTCGAAGCAAAGTGTAGACACATGCTGTAGCTGTAAATGTCCTTGTCACAGTTCACTGCCCAGGCCCAAACCATCCACCAGCTAACAGGAAATCCTCTCCTGACAGGAAGTGACATGGCATACACGACTATGAAACAGGAAATGCACCCTGTGTTCACTGATTCACTAATTCATAATAGTCAAGCACAGACAACAAAATACAACATTAGGGCTGGGCAGTATAACTAAAGGCAATTATATCCATATAATATTTAATGTATAATATTCTAAACCCTGATTGCATATCTTGAATTTGTTCTGAATTGGCTTGAAAATCAAAGGAAATCTTAATTAAACCATTTTTGACAAGTTTAATAATAATAATAATAATAAAATGCAAGAAGTAAAATAGACTGAAACTCAAGCTTCTGTATAAATTATGTAAAATACTTTTATCGTGTCAGTGTGTGTGTTTCCTTAAAAATATCTAATCAAAACAATTGTATTTGTGTTAAATAAATAAATGAACTGATTATTTATATATATATATATATATATATATATATATCAATAAATCAGCTTTTTTATTTATTTATTTAACACAAATAAAATTAATGGTTTGATTGATGGTTTATATATATATATATATATATATATATATACACTCACCTAAAGGATTATTAGGAACACCTGTTCAATTTCTCATTAATGCAATTATCTAATCAACCAATCACATGGCAGTTGCTTCAGTGCATTTAGGGGTGTGGTCCTGGTCAAGACAATCTCCTGAACTCCAAACTGAATGTCAGAATGGGAAAGAAAGGGGATTTAAGCAATTTTGAGCGTGGCATGGTTGTTGGTGCCAGACGGGCCGGTCTGAGTATTTCACAATCTGCTCAGTTACTGGGATTTTCACGCACAACCATTTCTAGGGTTTACAAAGAATGGTGTGAAAAGGGAAAAACATCCAGTATGCGGCAGTCCTGTGGGCGAAAATGCCTTGTTGATGCTAGAGGTCAGAGGAGAATGGGCCGACTGATTCAAGCTGATAGAAGAGCAACTTTGACTGAAATAACCACTCGTTACAACCGAGGTATGCAGCAAAGCATTTGTGAAGCCACAACACGCACAACCTTGAGGCGGATGGGCTACAACAGTAGAAGACCCCACCGGGTACCACTCATCTCCACTACAAATAGGAAAAAGAGGCTACAATTTACACAAGCTCACCAAAATTGGACGGTTGAAGACTGGAAAAATGTTGCCTGGTCTGATGAGTCTCGATTTCTGTTGAGACATTCAGATGGTAGAGTCAGAATTTGGCGTAAACAGAATGAGAACATGGATCCATCATGCCTTGTTACCACTGTTCAGGCTGCTGGTGGTGGTGTAATGGTGTGGGGGATGTTTTCTTGGCACACTTTAGGCCCCTTAGTGCCAATTGGGCATCGTTTAAATGCCACGGCCTACCTGAGCATTGTTTCTGACCATGTCCATCCCTTTATGACCACCATGTACCCATCCTCTAATGGCTACTTCCAGCAGGATAACGCACCATGTCACAAAGCTCGAATCATTTCAAATTGGTTTCTTGAACATGACAATGAGTTCACTGTACTAAAATGGCCCCCACAGTCACCAGATCTCAACCCAATAGAGCATCTTTGGGATGTGGTGGAACAGGAGCTTCGTGCCCTAGATGCATCCCACAAATCTCATCAACTGCAAGATGCTATCCTATCAATATGGGCCAACATTTCTAAAGAATGCTTTCAGCACCTTGTTGAATCAATGCCACGTAGAATTAAGGCAGTTCTGAAGGCGAAAGGGGGTCAAACACAGTATTAGTATGGTGTTCCTAATAATCCTTTAGGTGAGTGTATATATATATATATATATATATATATATATGTATATATATATATATATATATATATATATATATATATACATATACAATAATACATTGTTTCAAATTTCAGAATACATTATTTTATATTAATATTTTTTATTATAACATGAAATAATCTGTCAATCATTGCTTTGAACAAGACCATCTATAACTTTGTTTTTTCTATCAACATTTTAAGATGTTATAACATAATAAACATTACATCAAAGCATCCAAAAAAAAAAAAAACATGCAACTGCTATATTCACAATGTTGCTTAAATTTAGTTCAAAATAGCTCTATAACGTTCAACACATGACTCAGTCCTATACATTCATCCAAACACAACTGACCCAGATCAGGGGGAAACACACAGACGCACTTAGTTCACTAAGCAAGCTAAGGAGCCAGCAGACAGTTGATAACCTGAATGTCTGCAGATAAGTGTGTCTTTGAAAAAGATCTGTGAAGGAATGTACACACAGCGATAAATATAAGAGCCAGAGGGCATCGTGTCATGTGCCAGATGACACATTTCCACAGAATCAGATGGGAAATGACAGGGCTGCTGAGTTCTGTTTCAACATGTCACACTTCTGCACAGTTGCTCAACACAGAGACTGTGTGTCATTTCTACATGCTTAGATCACTTCAGACAGCTTGGATGGTTTTGGAGTGTGTACAGGACACGTACCACTCATAACGAATAATTACAGATGATTGCGAAGGCCAGTGTCACTATTGCTCATAACCCCAACACTGTTCTATTTGAGCTCGTCCCACACCACTTACTGTACTTTACTAAGTGATCAGACTTATGATTATCAACTAGTGTATGATACAATGTATGATAAAAATTACATAGAGGAAAGAAACTGTGTTGATCCCTCTTCTGACCCCAAACCTCTGACCTCTGCTGGATAAGGATGCGTTTCCTTATTTCTCTCTGGGACAGGAAAAGGCTGCTGCTGTGGAAACAGTCCCTGCGCAGAGGAAGTGATCTCACTGCACCTGTGAGGACGAGGACGAACACACACACAAACACACACTTCCCATGCAGCTGTGTGCCTTTGGATTTTAACAGGAAGTAATGGAGACGTCAGGTTTTTTTTCCCAGACCTTCTTTCCTTATTCCCAAAAACACATTTGCCAGCCTTAAATAATAATTTATATATATATATATATATAAATTGTATGAAATGTATAATATTAAAGTTATGTAATAATTGTTCTGCACTAATAAATATTTACAGATGTACACTCTTAAGCATAAAGGTGCTTCACGATGCCATAGAAGAACTTTTTTGTCTAAATGGTTCCATAAAGAACCTTTAACATCTGAAGAACCTTTCTGTTTCACAAAAGGTTCTCTGTGGCGAAAGAACGTTCTTCAGATTCTAAAAAGGTAAGACAGAGATGGTTCTTTAAAGAAACTTTGACTCAATTGTTCTTTGTGGAACCAAAAATGGTTCTTCTGTGGCATCGCTGTGAAGAACCTTTTAAGCACCTTTATTTTTAAGAGTGTATTTATTTGAATATAATATGTTAATATTTATTAGGCTTGTGATCTTTATTAGGACATAACATATTTATTTTAATATAACATTTTAAAACATGAAAACTAAAAATGATCATATACTAAGTCATAATAAAATCATATGAGATGAAAAGTCAAAATTATGAGTTAAATCATAATTATAACAAAAAAGGCAATGCTATGTGATAAAAAGTAAACAGTGACATACTAAGAAATATTTATAAAATGAAAAGTACAAAATATATAGTCATATTTATTACATAAGTAATATTCGAAATAAAAACGTGAAATTATGAGACCTTTTAAATAGACATACACAAATACTGTATCCTTTAACAAAGTAGAGTATATATTTTAATATAATATTTTAATACATGAAGAATGAAATGTGAATATTTTATGATGTGAATGAATCTGTGAATCAGTTTTAAATTGAGATCTTATTCATTTAAAGGTAGAGTTTGAAATTAATCAGACCAAATTATGCTTTAGATGTTATGAATTCAACATGAAATCACAATTTAACCTATTTACTTTCTTAATTTACATTTATTGTTTTCAGTAAATTATTTGAAATCAAAAAAAAGGTTTTCTTTATTATTTCAGTCTTTTTACTTAAGAATTTGATTAAATGTGTTCCCGACCATTTCTTCTGTAATTATTCATCAAATTGACTAGCAGTTTCCAATGAAAATTGTATCAAAGTAAATCCTACAACACATTTTATGAGTGTGTGTGTATGTGTGTGAGAGTGCAATGACCAGTATTACACATATAAATCCCTTCTGATATTTCAGAGGCATTCATGACTCATCATTGGCACATAATTGAGTGATTCATGTGTAGTAGATTTTGTGAAATTCTCAAGTACCCGTGCGTATTTGTGACATTATTATGTGTTTTCAGAAGGACTGGGCAAAATCCCCACAAGATGACTTTGAATTTGAATGACAGGAGGAGGAATTTACTAAATAGTGATTTAAAGAAATTCAAGTGTCGCACAAGAAAGGATTTTCATTACCAACACAATGTAGATTATAGCTTTTCCTTTAAATGAATAGACATTCTTCTAAGTTCAGTTGAAACAATTAACATCAAAATTGGCTAGGTCACGTTTTCCAATGAATAAAAATCTATCTACACACGCGCACACACACACAGTACAGTACATATATGTATATGGTACAGGTACAGTAGCAGACAAAGTATCTCACTATTTTCTGGAGCAGAGCCAATGTGTTTATATATCCTGCTTACTAATGAAAGTGTGTGAAAGGTTTGGGATGGGTTCCAATGTATCATGACAGGCAGATAAATCATTCTCAGGGTGTAGAGGACAACAGAAACACTTGTTTTTAATGTCACTGTTTCAGCTTATGAATGAATGCTTGAGTGAACATTTAAAATGTAGCTTCAACTCATTTATCTCAACTCTCATTCTGATTGGTTGAGTTATGCTCATATAAGAATCGCCCAAAAAATTTTAATTATGACAAACAGTAATTTAGCAGATAAAAAGTCAAAAGTATGTAAAACAGTTGAAATTCTGAGATAAAAAGTCAAATTATGGCATGAAGTCATTTATGAGATATTATGAGAAGTAATTATGAGATGATTCATTTAATTGAGAAAACTCAAAATTATGAGATAAAGTATCATGATTATACCATAAGTCATACTTTTGCCATAAAGACATAATATTCAATTATATGAGAAAAGTCATAATTATGATAAAATGTCAAAATTATGGCATGAAGTCATACTTTTGCCATTGTTATAATCATGAGAAAATTTAATTGAGAAAAGCCAACATTATGAGATCTAAAGTCAAAATTATAGCATACTCTAAAATTATAGTCATATTTATAAAATGAAAACTAAAAATTATCTAAGTCATAATTATGACAAAACTAAGTCCTATTTATGAGATGGAAAGCTGAATTTATGAGATAAAGTCCTAATTATGACATACAACTTCATCAATAAAAGTTATACAAATAAAGTTATATCCTCTATCCTTTAACAAGGTGAAAATTGTGATATCACAACTTAATAGCCTATAAGCTTAGCTAATTTTTTTTATAGTTAAAAATGTCCTTTTTCCCTTTTCGAATGAGAGTAAAATATTTCTATAGACATTATAGTGCAGATCAACACAGCTGTTGATTTTGTTCAGGTTCACAATCAGGTAAATGAGGTTTATCAAATCATAAAAGAAATGCAAATCAAAGTCTAAAAATGATCATTTTTAAGAAAATTTTTACTTTTTATTTTTTTAACAATTGAAGAATGTATTTTTAACTTATTGGATTTATTGCATGTCATAAAAATCTAATGGGGAAATATATTTTTGCATTAGAAAAATGCATGCCATAGAAAGCTAATAAAGCAATCAAAACGAAAGGCCTTTGTGTTCATTGTTTCTGCTTGTGTGAATCTCTTTCAAGACAGATGAACAATTTATTTTATCATCATTTTACATACATGAGTTCAACAGAAACTCAACATAACAATAAATTTCCCCCCTCAAAATGTATTGCAGGGCTATGTTGAGTTACAGCATGCCAGAAACTTTTATCCAACACTTGGCCTGAAATACTTCATTATATGAAACAACTCACACATTTATCTGATATTTTCACTTTGTGTTCATAAAGGATCTGAACAGCTGTGAACTTATGAAAAAGGGTAAGGCTTGTTTATGCAGTGATAAGGAACTTGACAGATTAGTGAAATAGTCATTACTGTACTTGTTAAAGAATATCTTACACACACTCAATTATTTCTGTTCCACACATCAAGCCTAAGAAAACAAGCTCTGTTCCAGCATCCCATGTGTCCTTAGCAAAGGTGATTCCACAAGGCATCGTGCCAAGCACATACATTGATGAACTGAAAATGAACCGATAAAAACATATTTATCTCTGCTTAGCTTAGCAACATGCTAACAACAAACCATTGAAATGAGTCTACAGCCCAACAACAACATGAACTTCCGGTTCCTTCGTCCCAAAGTCAGTGTTTTTGTTTTTTAATGGTTTTTTTGGTTAAATGTCTGACATGAAGGTCTGTGGTGGACACAAACTCAATATATTTTCACATTTTATTCTATGACATAAAATATAGTAATAACCTTTCGCAAGCTTTTACTTGTCTTGAAAAAAGCAGTCGTGGGGGCATCAAAGGCCACTTTTAAAGCCTCATGTTAGTAATTGCATACTTGAAACTATTCTAACTCAAACTTTACTAATTACAGATTTTTTTTTAAGTAAAGCATGAAAGAGTCATCGGAAGCATAATGGTGGTGACGTTGAGGTTGTGCGACTAAGATATAGTTTATTCATAGCCTAACTTTAGCTTTTACTTCTGCCGATTGTATTTAGGTACCAAAATTCATAAACATTGTGTTAATTTGTGAAAATAATCTTATGGAGAAAACACAAAAACTGCGAGGTGAAGAAAAAAATGAAGCCAAAATTACGAGATATAAACTCTAAAAAAATGTCACAATTGTGAGATGTAAACTCAGAATTACGAATTTATAACTTGTAATTGCAAGATATAAACTCACAAATGTGAGAACCAAATTCTGAATTGTGAGATAAAAAGTTGCTATTTTTTAGATTTTTACTCCACGGCGGAAATAATCTATCGTAGTAAATTTATCACCGATATGTTTTTGTTATTTCTAAAAGCAGTCAGGATAGATGATGTTTTGACTGTTAAAAGAAGAATTTATTCAAAATTAAAATTCTGATTATTAACTCCCCTCGTCTTATTTTTTTATTCAGTGACAGTTCACAGTTACCCCTTACGGAAGCGTATTGCATTCACTTGAGGAAAAAAAATCTACTCTGTTTTTCTGAATGAACGAGTTAATTATCTCAGAATTACGAGATAATTTTTAATGAAAAAAAAGTTTTTGCTCTGTTTTTCTGAATTAATGACTTAATTATCTCGTAATTCTGAGATAATTAAATCATTAATTCAGAAAAACAGAGCAAAAACTTTTTTTAATGAAAAATGATCTCGTAATTCTGAGATAATTAACTCGTTAATTCAGAAAAACAGAGCAAAAACTTTTTTTCATGAAAATTATCTCGTAATTCTGAGATAATTAAATCATTAATTCAGAAAAACAGAGCAAAAACTTTTTTTTTCTTTAAAAATTATCTCGTAATTCTGAGATAATTAAGTCGTTAATTCAGAAAAACAGAGCAAAAACTTTTTTTAATGAAAAATGATCTCGTAATTCTGAGATAATTAAATCGTTAATTCAGAAAAACAGAGCAAAAACTTTTTTTTTCTTTAAAAATTATCTCGTAATTCTGAGATAATTAAGTCATTAATTCAGAAAAACAGAGCAAAAACTTTTTTTAATGAAAAATGATCTCGTAATTCTGAGATAATTAAATCGTTAATTCAGAAAAACAGAGCAAAAACTTTTTTTCATGAAAATTATCTCGTAATTCTGAGATAATTAAATCGTTAATTCAGAAAAACAGAGCAAAAACTTTTTTTTTCTTTAAAAATTATCTCGTAATTCTGAGATAATTAAGTCGTTAATTCAGAAAAACAGAGCAAAAACTTTTTTTAATGAAAAATGATCTCGTAATTCTGAGATAATTAAATCGTTAATTCAGAAAAACAGAGCAAAAACTTTTTTTTTCTTTAAAAATTATCTCGTAATTCTGAGATAATTAAGTCATTAATTCAGAAAAACAGAGCAAAAACTTTTTTTAATGAAAAATGATCTCGTAATTCTGAGATAATTAAATCGTTAATTCAGAAAAACAGAGCAAAAACTTTTTTTCATGAAAATTATCTCGTAATTCTGAGATAATTAAGTCATTAATTCAGAAAAACAGAGCAAAAACTTTTTTTTTCTTTAAAAATTATCTCGTAATTCTGAGATAATTAACTCGTTAATTCAGGAAAACAGAGTAGATTTTTTTTTCCTCAAGTGAATGCAATACGCTTCCGTAACCCCTGGCTGTCAAACAAGGACCAACAACTCCATAAAAGTGCCATAAAAGTAGTTCATGGAACCTGACAGGACGTGGTCATGTACATGTATGTACATCTGTAAGAGCTGTCATAACATCACACTGCACACACAGCGCTGGAGGCTCACGGAGGGAAGATTTTCCACTACACTTCACTTCCAGACCCTAGATGGATGTGGAGGGAAAGATAGTGGCCTTCATACGTTCCTCCATTGATTTATTTTCATTTTTACGCACGGTGCACGTCACCACTGAAGTTTACAAAGACTCATGGCTGTATGGAAAAGATGTCCAGGGTGTTTCAGATACGTTTGGAATGATGCAAATATCTCTGGCATGATTTGCAAAGTTTTAAAGATGACGCAGGGCTACATGATATTGGAAAAAACTGACATTGCAATGTTTTATTTTCTACAATATGAAAAAAAACATATACAGGAATTTTTAGCAGATGACTTGAATAACTTTGGAAGGAATTAATTATTCTAGAAAAACTGGGGTGATTTTTTTTTTTTTCTCGAGAGTGCATCTACATAGAAAATATAACATGTAAAAATTTGTACAATTATACTTAGGTTTAACCAAGCCTCTGTTTTAAATAACCATGAAGCCAACAGAGTTTTAAAAAATGTCTTTACACTTGAATTTTTATAGGCCACATTCCCACTGTTTTCAGTCAAATCAATATGACTATAAAATTATGATATTTATTCAGATTTTATTAAAGATAATTATTAAATAAAATATTAAACAAAATGAAATAACACTGTTAAAATAAAAAGTGTTTTTAATAAAATATATATATTTTATTAATGTTAATCAATGTACTAATATTTACGTCTTAACTTCTTTGTTTTTAAATATAAACCATCAAGCATTTATTTTGGTTTCAGAATGAAGTGTGGGACTGTGCCACATAAGAAAAAAAACATGCTTTGTTAAATCATAAATTTACATAAAAAGTTGAATTTATGACATACATATAATACTTATGAGATAAAAGTCAAAACCATGACAGAAAGTTGAATTTATAAGATAAAAGTCTAAATTATGAGATTAAAAATCTAAATTTGGTCATATTTATAAATGTTTTTAATTTTTTTTTTAGAATTATTAAAAATTAAACAAAATAAATGTACTGTAATAATTCTATTGTATTTGAAAAAAACGTATTTAATACAAATTATTTTATTTTATAGTACAACTGTAACATTACTGTACTAATACCTACATCTTAATTTCTTACTTAATTTTCAAACGTCAAACCATCAAGCATTTATTTGTAAGAGTTGCCGGGTTTTAGAGCGAAGCATGGCACTGTGTTGATCTCATGATACAAATACACAGTGCTGCACTTCACTTTGAAACCATAAAAATGCATGTGTTTATTTAATTGATTTGCAGCCTATAAAATATTTTTTTTCGATGCCAGCTAAAATCTAATTATAAATCAGCAATATTTAGGTTAAAGACCAGAATAAGATGCAACGTGGACTAAACTTACTAACACCATGAATGCTCAGTATTCTACATTCTACCTTTTTTGAGAGTTTTGAACTCTTGAGGACTCTTGGGTTTTGGATATTGATATAGTGACTCGAGACGTGCAGTGTGTTTACAGTGGAAAGAGTGAACGGCTGGTCAGGGTGAAGGTTTCTCGCAGCAGCGATGCAGATGCCTGATTGTGACGTCACAGACGCCTGAGGAACCGACTGTTGACTGCATTCCAGTTGTGCGGTGGTTTATTTCCCCCTCTCTCTCTGGCAGCTGTGAGATCTGGCAGCGTGCCGCCTTGCAGGCACAAACTCTGGGCGTAACAGATGCTGAAAAGAAGTAAAAAAAAAAAAAAAACACAGGAAAGAGGGGCAGAGTGTTTGAGAGAGAGGTGTAAAACAAAAAGCTCTGCTCCAAATCCTACATATGCAGCATGTCCGTCTGATATGCAAACAGAAAAGTCAGTGTGTGGGCAGCATCTAAAAGAAATTGTCATTCCTCATTCCATACCTGCATATCGTTATTTATATTTTTCCCCCCTGTGGACCACAAAAGGAGACATATATTTCCTATTTTTATATTGTGACAGTGCATAGTTGCCACTCATTGTTAAGAAAAGTCCAAAAACGTTTTATTTTATTTTCATTTCTTTGAATACTTTCTCATTCATATTCATATATACTCGCATTCATTAATTTGGAAAATCATATTATTTTGACATAGGATAGTCATATTTATAAAATGAAAAGTAAAATGATCATATATTATATATTTATGGGATAAAAGGTTGAAATTGTACGAAAGTAATGTTTATAAAATGAAAAGTAAAAATTATGATATACTTATAAAAATGATTGTCATTATTTATGAGTTTAAGTCAGATTCATGAGATGAAAGTCAAAATTAGGAGATCAAGTCATAAGTATGATATAATTAAGCCACGCTTATGGCAATAAAATAGTCAAAAATGATAAGATAAAAAGCCAAAATTATGACATGTTGAATTGAGATGTCAAAATTATGAGATAGAATTTTTCATAATTATGAAAGTTAAGTTGCACTCATGACATAAGTTGAAATGATGAGATAAGAAGTCATAATTATGATATAATCAAGTCACACTTATGACAATTATGAGATAAAGTCATACTTCTGTCATAAAGTAGATTTGAGTTATATTTATGAGATAAAATTTAAATTGAGATAAAAAGTCAAAATTCAACATAAGTCATATTTGAGATGAAGTCAAATATGTGATAAAGTAATAATTATGACAAAATTAAGCTGCACTGGTGACATAGTCAAAATTATGAGATAGAAAGTCATAATTATGACAAAGTTTTGAATTAGAATTGTCATAATTTCAACATTTAAAAGTCATAATTATTAAAAAGCTGGACTTTTTATGTCATAATAATGTTTTTGTCATAATTACGGGGGGTTTTTATCTCATATTTTAGACTTCTGGTGACATGATTTGCCAAAGCATGTTTGTTTTTCTTATGTGGCAGGAATGGGCTTTGAAAGTTTGTAATGTATCATAAGGACTCCTAAATGCTGCCAAATGTGACTACCTTGGTGCCTTTTTCTAGATTTACAGACTTGACAGTAACATGTAAAAGTAGCATCACACATTGCACTGTGAAGGAGCTGTTCATGATCGGACAGCCTTACTTGAAGAATATGTGCTTTCAGTGAACAAGTCTGTGTTTTTAGTCTGAACGAGTGACGCTGAATGAGACAGACATCTCGGCTGTGAATGAACTGAACAACTGTCTTCATGAACAAACTGAGAGAATGGGGCGTGATGTTCATGAATGAGGCAGAAATAAAACAATAGATCCTTTATGAAGCTATTTCCCTCAGGAGATCCTGTCTCCACATTTGTCAGACTGTCTCTCTTGATCTGCTTGATTGACTCGACCATCAGGAGTGGAGGATGTGGGCTATATAGAGGTGTATTGACCACATGGATGCCTGTAGTATCCCACAGGAAGGTTTGGATGGCCATTTACTGTCTAACTGTAGGCGGTTAAAACTGATGCATTGTGGGATACAGAACCAATACTGCCCACATGGGGTCCATCCATTTGACACTGAAGAAGAAAAGAGAGGACTCTAGGGTCTCATGTGTGTGTGTAATTTGTGTATTTGTGGGTAGCAATCTCTTTATTTATGACTAAAGGAGGCTGTAGCAGTGCTGTGATTAGCTTGTATCTCATGATGAATCTGTTATTGATCTGTAGGAAGAATAATGGCTCCATTATAATACTGATACTCAGCTGCTGTGGTGTTTCTGATGATGTTGAATGATGAGGAATAAACAGTGAGTTGGTGCTGACAGACTCTTTCCTTTTCTCGCTTTCTTCTCGTTCACGCTGACATCAATTTTATTGCTGGAGGTCGCTGTAAAGAGAAATGGATTTATTGACAATGTATTATTTAACTGTGATGTATAAACTTTTATAGTACCAATCGATCTACCATGAGGCGCAAGATTTAGTTATATATTAAGCCATTTTATATATCCTGCTGTTCATTTCTAGACATTATCATTAAAAAAAATGAAATAAATACTTTTATTCATCAAGGATGCATTCAATTAATCAAAAGTGACAGTAAAGACATTTGTAATCTTACAAAATATTTCTGTTTCAAATTAATGCTGTTCTTTTGAACTTTCTATTCATCAAAGAATCCAAAGTTTCAATGCAATAAAATAAAATATTAAATAAATAAAAAATTAAGTAGCACAACAGTTTTCAAAATTGATAATACTAAGAAATGTTTCTTGAGCAGCAAATCAGCATATTAGAATATTTCAGGAGTAATGATGCCGAAAATTGAGCTTTGCGTCACCAGATTAAATTACGTTTTAAAATATATTCATAATAGAAACGAGCTTTAATATTTCATGTAGTGAATTTCACAATATTACTGTTTTTACTGAATTTTTACTCAAACAACAACAAAAATGCAGCCATGGTAAGTAGAAATTATATGTATAATTTCTTTATAAATACATTTTATGTAAATATTTTGTATTAATTATATATTAGTATATTATTTTTATATAGTCATATAATTAATGTATATTTAAAATGTTATATACAAATGTTGTATATATACACATTTATTTTATATCAATAAATATACTTTATAACAATTGTTGAATCATTATAAGAATTATAATATATATATATAAATAAACTAAAAACACTATCTTTAATTAATGTGGATGTTCAGACACTTGCTTGTGCTGCAGTTTACAGCTGCATGCATGTTTGGGCTCTCTGGATGTGTGCTGCACCAGGAGGAGGCAGATGGGACCTTTTGGGACCGGTCCAGTACCCAATCTTACTCTGGTACTTACTCTGGAAACATCAAGTACACTGTCTGCCCTACTGTCTGCTCAGGCAGCTACATACTAAGTTTCTGTTTACACATGGTCAAAACAAAACAAAACAAAAACGTGTAAAATATGGTTTGATTGCATGGATATGTCATTTGTATTAAAGGAATAGTTCACTCAAAAATTTGAATTTGCTGAAAATGTACTCACCCTCAGTCATCCAATGTGTAGATGAGTTTGTTTCTTCATCACAACAGATTTAGAAAAATGTAGCATTACATCATTTGCTCACCAATGGATCCTCTGCAGTGAATGGGTGCCGTCAGAGTCCAAACAGCTGATAAACAAACATAGCTAACATCATGTGAAGTGAAAAGCTCCATGTTTGTAAAAAACAAATGGAACATGCAATGGAAGTCAATGGTTACCAACATTCTTCAGAATATCTTCTTTTAAGTTACACAGAATAAAAAAAAGGTCATTCAAGTTTATCATGATGTGAGGGTGAATAAATGACAAAAGTTTCATTTCAGGTGGACTATTTCTTTAACAACAGGTGTTGTGCAGTTCTCATGTGCTTCTTATTACACTATAGCTGAAAGAAGAAAAAAATAAGATCTTCTAAATCTAAACGTTCATGAAGACGAGAAATAACAGGGATTGTTTAATTCTCAAGATGCATGTTAAAATAATGGCATCAGTGCTATAATTCGTTTCCATGCGGAGAGGGACTGGGATTGGCTCATCAAGAATTCTCCATCCATACACACACACAGATCTGGCACACAGCAAGCTGGGCTGTGTATTGAGTGATTTACTGCAGCAGTGCATTTCTGTTAAAGTGTGGAGGGATTTGAGGAGCGCTGGGAGGAGTGGATGCAATCATGAAGTCTGAAGACAAACATGTAAAGAGCATCAAAGAGGGACAGATAGAGAAAAGACATCCATGGCTGTGTTCAGAATGGAAAACTAACTTCATACTTACTGAATACTGCACAGTATACACTATATACCATTGCGGAACAGAAGTACACATTGGCATACTTTTAAAATGAGTACTTGTTACAGAAATAATACTTTAAAAGAATATACTTAAAGGAATGGTTTACCCCAAAAATAAAATTCTGTCATCTTTTACTCACCATCATGTTGTTCCAAACCTGTACGGTTTTCTTTCTTCTATTGAACACAAAAGAACATATTTTGAAGAACGTTAGTAACCAGACAGCTGATGGTAGCCATTGACTTCCATAATATTTTTTTTCCTCCATATTTTGAAAGTCAGTGGCTACCAGCAACTGTCTGGTTACCAACATTCTTCAAAATATCTTCTTTTGTGTTAATACAGGTTTGGAACAATATGAGGGTAAATAAATGATGACAGAATTTTCATTTTTGGGTGAACTATACCTTTAAGTGTGAACTGAATATAATGTTTTATATGAAAAAAACAAAAATGCAATTTGTTGAATTTAAGATATAATATTGCTTTTTTAACGCTCTTCAGTATAGGATTTAAGTACATCTTTATATGTAATTTCATAATTATTTCTGTTGTCTTTGAAATGTTTAAAGTGAACAGCTGAATGATAAGCATTTATGGTAAACTAAAAATATATTTTCATTTTATGAATTAAAATATATTTGTAATTGCACATTTGCTGTATTTAAATAGCATTTTAGTACATTTAAAAAATATTAAATTGAAATGTAATATCAAATAACCACATATTTTACATGTGCTTTAGCATGTTAGTCAACAAATGCACTTCTTTAAAGCGTGACAAAAGATTATTTAAACACAATGAATTAAATTTAGTCTCTCTCTTTAAATATATATTGTCAAAAGTACTATACAAATGTTTATTTGAACTAATGTTTTATATCAGTTTTGTGTAAAAACTGTTCAGAAAACATTTGTCACACTTGCAAATAAAGCAGAGTGCATTGCATTATGGGATACTCACCTACGCGCTTATAACTAGTTCCATTACTGACTGTAGGGAAGGAAAATACTAAGAGTAATGAAGGTTTTTAATGACAGATAAGGAGAGGATTCCGAATGAAAGAACCTCGATTGTTGAGCTATTCAGGAAACGTCCGTGTTATAATGGAGTGAAAACACTCAACAGCTCAGGATCACACTGAGAACCATGTAAGGCCTGGTAAAGTCTGCAGTTCACTTGAGTGTGTGTGTGTGTGTTTAAGGAACAGCGATTCAGCATAAACACATCTGAAAGAAAAAGCAGAAGTATCTGTGCCCTGTGGTATGTGTGTGTGCAGTTCAGACCTTCTGAATATGAATCTGTCACAGTTTATGACACTTTATGACAACATGGGACAGGTCGAATAAATCTGGTAAAGGTCTTGTGAGTATGAGGCACCATGCTGGAGAGTGAGCGACATATGCTAGTGAGGCAAAAATGCTGCATTGCTGTTTTTATGTCACATGATAATGTGCATGCAGATGAGTGAACTGGAACTTAAACTCTCCTCCTTCTTCTCACTGAATCATTTTAGTGATTCATCTGGATGGTTCATGAAATGAATTACAGAACTTTCATCCCTTTTTGTAGTGAATTAGTTTGGCAAATCTTGCTATTTGCTACTGTTTTCAACTTTATTGTATAAATTAGGATTACTCTAGTTTTATTAATGCATTAGGTGCGATTGTATTGGTTTATTTATAGGTGCAATATTAAAAAAGTCTGCATCAATCTTTGGTCAAAAAAAAAAATCTGAAGTTTTTAGTATCTGAAATGAATCAAAATCCCAATTGCTTCTAAATGTATTGCATTTCAAGTGCAACCCGAGGTTTGGTTGTTTGTTGTCAAATAAATTCTGCTCTGGGTTGCAATACACTTCATAATAATTATATATACTGATATGCATTAGTGTTCAAATGTTAAGATTTGAAATAGTTTTTGAAAGAAGTCTCTTATTCTCACAAAGGCTGCATTTATTTGATCAAAAATACAGTAAAAAATATTAGCAGCATCATTCCTCCAGTCTTCAGTGTAACATGATCCTTCAGAATATGTTGATTTGATGCTCAAGAAACATGTCTTATTAATGTTGAAAACAGTAATTAATTTATCTAACCATGATTCATTTTGTAACATTATCAATTTCTTTACTGTCACTTTTGATCAATTTAATGTATCCTTGCTCATTAAAAACATTAATAATGTATTTAAATTATCGTACACAGTCATAAATTTAAAGATATTACCCCCTTCATAGTCCTTAGTGTAGTTTAACTGTAGTTTAATTACTTGACGAATAGCTTGTAAAGCAACATTAGTGTGGCAGCTGCTCAGATATATGTGTGTGTGTGTGTGTGTGTGTGTGTGTGTGTGTGTGTGTGTGTGTGTGTGTGTGTGTGGCATTCTCACCAGTTCCTGCGTTTATCTCCAGAGTCACTGATATCGACGGCCACATAAACACAGCAGCGCTCCACCAGCACAGTCCTGCATTCCTGCAGCTCCTCCATCATTCTCTCTGCTGTCTGTTGAAAACATTATCAGCTCCACAGACACACTGACTGATAATCATTATCATGTTCAGGAAAGGCAAAATCTGTAAAATGACCCCAAACTGTCTCTGGACACTTACAGTTGTATGAATATCATTGCATTAGATAACACATTATTAAAAAAAGGCATTTTTTTTTTTTACTTAATTCATTGTAAACTGAACATGACCATACTAAAAATATATGAACTGAATATCACTATGTTTGATTTAAAAAATGTCATTTATTTATTTAATTTATTAATTCATGTATTATAAATTGAACACAACAAATGCCATTAATTTTATTTTATTTAATTTAGTTTTGTTTTGTTTTGTTTTGTTTTATTTTATTATTTTACAGAAATGTATGAATGTCATAGATAACACACTACACAAAACAATTGACATTTAATTTATTTTATTAATTGACATTTAATTTATTAACACAATCCATTAAAACATATAAATATAAACATCTGGTATTTATTAGATTTATTTTTATTAATTGAATTAATTTGCAATTATAAATTAAACATGACCACACATTAAATTGTATGAATGTCACTGCATTAGATAATGTTATATTAAGAAAAGGTATTTCTTTTATTATTTCAATTAATTTATTATAAAACCTGGCCATACTTATTATATAAAACCTGGCCAAAATACATTTGGCATTTCCTTCATTTATTTTATCAATTTAATGCATCTATTCTAAACTGAATATGAGCTGTGAGCTGTGGTTCAGTGGAAATTTTCAGTGGACAACAATTTAGTTAGTTAAAAATTAAGACCCTTTAAATAGGGGTGGTTGTATCAGCAAAAAACTAAAAAAAAAACAAAGAAGAAGTGAAAGCAACCACGAAAATGCCAGTTTTTCTTGGCAAAGGCTCAAAGACCCATTTCGTTTCAGTCTCCAGGCTGACACAGGCCGCTCTCAAACTTCAGCTTTTGTTGCATTGCATGGTGACATGTCCATGTTTTAAAAATGACTGCACATTATTTATTGACACAAATTCCTTGCTGAGGGTAACAGGGCCGTGCTGTCACAAGGTATCAGCCAAGTGTCGTATCAGCGTGGGAAAGCGGTGCTCTGAAACACCTGCACCACTATCACAACTGAACCATTCAAACAGGTACAACACACAGTTTACAATGCAGATACAAAACAACACGATATTTTACCATACAATGAAGCATATAAAGCATTCACTAGTTTAGATGTAATGAGCCGCTGGCACTGAGACGCTCTGGGTTATTTCACACAGAGCCTGTCTTGCTGACTTAGATTTCAGTGTCCTCTGATGCGCTGCAGGCTATTTCACCGGCGGCATATCATCGAGGAAACCAGGGAAAATCTTGTAAAAACTCATTTGATAAATAATGAGTTTTTAAAGGAAACTGCATTCAACGGAGCACAATGAAGTGGAACAGAATGCAGGAGATATATATGAAAAAAAAAACTGTGATGTACATGGTGTGAAACACTCTGAGCCACCATCTAAAGATACAGTGGGGGAAAACACTTATTTGATCCCCTGCTGATCCCCATGTTTGCCCACTGACAAAGAAATGATCAGTCTAAATTTTAATGGTAGGTTTATTTTAACAGTGAGAGACAGAATAAACAACAACAACAACAAAATTCCAGAAAAACACATTTCAAAAATGTTATAAATTGATTAGTATTTTAATGAGTCAAATAAGTATTTGACCCCTTTGCAAAACATGACTTAGTACTTGGTGGCAAAACCCTTGTTGGCAATCACAGAGGTCAGACGTTTCTTGTAGTTGGCCACCAGGTTTGTACCAGGTCCCACTTCTCTTTGTAGATCTTTTCCAAGTCATTAAGGTTTCGAGGATGGATCCCCAGTCCGAGGGAGATCGACAGTTGTTTTGTGTTTCTTCCATTTGCGAATAATCACACCAACTGTTGTCACCTTCTCACCAAGCGCTTGGCGATGGTCTTGTAGCCCATTCCAGCCTTGTGAAGGTCTACAATCTTGTCCCTGACATCCTTGGACAGCTCTTTCGTCTTGGCCATGGTGGAGAGTTTGGAATCTGATTGATTGATTGCTTCTGTGAACAGATGTCTTTCCTACAGGTAACAAACTGAGATTAGGGGCACTCCCTTTAAGAGAGTGTTCCTAATCTCAGCTCCTTACCTGTATAAAAGACACCTGAGAGCCAGAGATCTTGCTGATTGATAGGGGATCAAATACTTGTTTGACTCATTAAAATGCAAATCCATTTTTAATCAATAACTTTTTTGAAATGTGTTTTTCTGGATTTTTCTTGTTGTTATTCTGTCTCTCACAGTTCAAATAAACCTACCATTAAAATTATAGATTGATCATTTCTTTGTCAGTGGGCAAACGTACAAAATCAGCAGGGGATCAAATAATTTTTCCCCCACTGTATATTGCACGTGCATACATAGAGCAGTAATACCACAGATGAGCAGATAATAAGCAGAAATACCACAGATGGTATTTAAAGAAGTGTGAAACAGTGCACTACTGTATACTATATCAAGTTAAATGATCGCAATATCTTTCAAAAGTTTGGGGTTGGTAAGATTTTCTGCAATTAAGGCTGCATTTATGTGATCCATTTGATCAAAAATACAGTACAAACAGTAAAAGTGTAAAATATCTGTGCAATTTAAAATAACTGTTTTCTACTCCCAATATCTTTTAAAATGTAATTTATTCCTATGATACAAAGCTGAATTTTCAGCATCATTACTCCAGTCGTCAGTGTCACGTGATCCTTCAGAAAACATTCTAATATGCTGATTTGCTGCTCAGATTTTTGTGGAATAGTGATATTTTTTTTAGGATTCTTTGATGAATAGAAAGTTTAAAAGAACAGAATTGCAATATTATAAATGTATTTACTGTCACTTTTAAACAATTAAATGCATCCATGCTGAAATAAAAGTGTATATATATATATATATATATATATATATATATATATATATATATATATATATATATATAGCATATTTGCTAATACAGAAAGAAGAACTATCCAGACAGACAGAAAGACAATGTGATACTGCAAGGAAAGAAAGGGGAAGTTGAACTGTCAGAGGAGTCCATCTGGAACGCAGACAGTAATTTAGAAACAGTTTAATCTGTCTCTAGAGCAGAGATTAAAATGAGGAATTGACATTTACTTTCATCAATGTTTTAAGAGAGAACAGAACTTATAAAACAAACCCTGACATCAAATGCCCCCTCTAACCTCTTCTATCACTCTCTAAATTCAGTTGTCAAGCCGTGTTTGAACTGAACATGACAGCAAATGATATTAGAAATCTTTAAGTAGGGCTGCAGCCCACAAGATCCAGGGGGCGTGGTTGGATCCACATCTAGGGGGTGGAGACTGGTAGGTTTAGGGGTGGAGATAGGTGGGTTTAGGGATCAGGGGGTGGAGATGGGTAGGTTTAGGTATATGTAAGGTGGGAGGAGTTGGATCTGGATCCAACCACGCCCCCTGGATCTTGTGCGCTGCAGCGAGACGCTCCTCAAAATCTTTGGCAGAGGGGAAGATTTTCAGTGAACGACGACTTAATTTGGCCCTGTTCGTCATACAAAGCCATCGTATGATGTCAGAAGACTATATTTATGGTGCGTTTTGTCATTAGTGTCCCCACTTAAAAGCTGCACTCTATATATTCTGAGGTATATCATTTTTTGTGATTAATGGAAGAAAAAAAGTCAAAGTGAACTGGTCCTTTAAGCATTCACACAAGTCGATTTTGGGTGGTAGGTGTATCCAACACTTTAACCCTGTGTGTGTGTGTGTGTGTGTGTGTGCAGTGTGTGTGCATGTTTATGTGGTTTATGAGGACACAAATTTGTATAATGACATGGGTATGACAGAGGTATTACAATATGAAGGTGGTTTATGAGGACACTGCCTATGTCCCCGTAATTCAAAAGGCTTAAAAAACATACTAAATGGTGTCTTTTTGAAAATCTAAAAATGCACAAAATCTCCTGTGAGGGCTAAGTTTAGGTGTAGGGCAATAGCACACACAGTTTGTTCAGTATAAAAACCATTACGCCTATGGAGAGTCCCCATAAACCACAAAAACCAACATGTGTGTGTGTGTGTGTATGGATTAGTGGTATTGAGTAGGATGTTTTCTTTCTTTGTAAGATTCACTATTATTGGTTGAGCTCCAGCTGATGATGTCACCGGCTGTGATCTTCGCAGCTGGTCAGCAGATTCAGCATAGCCAGCCAATGACAGCACAGGTATGTGAGTGGCCCTGGTGATGTCACAGAGGAGACAATGCAAACAGAGGAGGAATCGAGCGATCTGATTGGTCATGAGACTAACTGTGCCTTCACAAGAGAAAACAACCACTCAAGTGTCCTAATCCTGCTTTCCCTCAAATCTATGTGTGTGTGTGTGTGTGTGTCCTAGAACGGTGTATATTGCATTGTGATTTTTGTATGATGTCACTCTGTGATATATACACACTTTTGCCATTCCATTGCAGTTAAATAAAGAGCAGAAACCATGAAGTGATTTATATTCAATGTGAAATCAAAACTGACCTTACAGTTTTTACATTCTTATTAATATTTGAGGTTGTATGGTGAACAATTTATAAGTGCAGGTTATCCTGTATTTGTAATCATTCATTAAAACATCCGTTACTATCATTCAAAGGTTTGGCAACAGTAAGGGTTGGTCTTAAATGAAGTCTCTTGTGCTCACCAATGCTGCATTTAATTGATTAAAAATACAGTAAAAGCAGTAACAATTTTAAGTATTATTACAATTAAAAAAAATTATAATAAAAAAAAAATTATATATATATATATATATATATATATATATATATATTCTGTTTGAATATAATTTAAAATGTAATTTATTCCTATGACGACAAAGCTGAATTTTCAGCATCATTACTCCAGTGTCACTTTTGATCAATTTAATGTATCCTTGATGAATAAAAGTAATAATTTCTTTAAATAATGATAATAATAATCCTAAAAATGTGGTAGTGTTTTAACCTGTCTCACTTCTAAAACAACAATACTTTTTGCCTGACTTCTCAAATCCTTATTTTTCAACCCCACTTGACTGCATTTTATATATCATAATTGCCCACTTTTCACAATGCAAACAATTCCCAGTGGATAAAATTATGTCATCTACCATATTATTTTGTGTTAAACATCCCTTTTCCCTAAAACAGTACAAAAGGCTGCAAGTTTTAAAAAAAAATTAAATGACATCAGCCATCAGGCAGTAAACAAAGGCCTCGTAGCTTCTCAGTAGCCGCCGGCGGGAGTTGTTGTTTGTATGCGTTGCTGATATCCAAAAGACTTTGGCAATCATAGATGAGTTTTGGGGTGATTTCCTTACGAGTTAGTGGTAAATTGACACTATTTGGAGACGAACAGACGACATTAAAAGACATAAAAGCACCGTCTTTGGGACCCGGAGTAGCCGCTGCGTCTGATCGCGCCGCCATCTTGGATCTTCTAGAATGTAAAAACTGTAAGGTCAGTTTTGTTTTCACGTTGAATATAAATCACTTCATGGTTTTTGCTCTTTATTTAACTGCAATGGAATGGCAAAAGTGTGTATATATTACAGAGTGACATCATACAAAAATCACAATGCACTTGGACACCCACACAAGGCAGCGTTGCAAGCGGTGTGAGAGAGGACGGAAACGCGGTAAGCGCGGAGGTATACGAGCTAGGCTAAGAGCTAACCCCACAAGACTGGCTCTTCCAACACTCATGCTCTCAAACGTTCGCTCTCTGGAAAACAAACTGGACTTAATTCAACTCAGTCGGTCTACACAGCATGAGGCAAGGGATTGTTGTGTGTTTATTTTCACCGAAACATGGCTAAACGACAACATCCCGGACTCTGCCATTCAGCAGCACGGGCTAACCACCTTCCGAGCGGATAGAGATTCATCACTGTCTGGTAAGACCCGCCGAGGTGGCTTGTGTGTGTATATCAACAAAGACTGGTGTAACAATGCTGTGGTATTATCAAAACACTGTTCATCGCTGGTGGAGTTTATGTTTGTGAAGTGTCGACCGTTCTATCTGCCGCGGGAGTTCACGGTCATTATTATTGTTGCAGTTTACATCCCCCCGTGTGCAAACGCTAAGGACACGCTTCGTGAACTGTATAGCGCCATCAGCTACAAACAACTAACAAATAACCCTGACGGCTTTTTCATCATAGCCGGTGACTTCAACCACACAAACTTAAAGACAGTTTTGCCAAAGTTCTACCAACATGTGAACTTTGCAACAAGGGGAAACAACACACTGGACTTTGTTTACACAACAGTAAAGAACTGTTTCAAGGCTGTAACCCGCCCCCACCTCGGGTACTCAGACCACATCACTGTTATACTAATCCCAGCATATAGACCACTTCTCAAACTCGCCAAACCAGTTCAAAAGCAGATAACAGTATGGCCAGACAATGCTACCTCAACACTGCAGGACTGCTTCAGGACACAGACTGGAACATGTTTAAAGAGGCAGCCACCTACAACAAGTCGTGACAACCACACAGACCTGCATGAGTACACTGAAACTGTGACTGCTTACATCAAAAAGTGCACTGATGATGTGACAGTTACCAAGACCATCACCACACGTGCAAACCAGAAGTCATGAATGACAGCAGAGGTTTGTGGGCTGCTAAAGACCAGAGATGAAGCATTCAGATCAGCAGATAAAGCAGCCCTCAAAACAGCAAGAGACAGTCTGTTCTGTCGCATCAAAATTGCAAAACGGTCATACGCTCAAAAAATCAACAATCACTTCACAGACAGCAGAGACACACGGAGCCTGTGGCAAGCCATTCAGACCATCCCTGACTACAAGCCCCCGCAACAAGCCTGTGATGAGGACACATCCCTCCCCGATGTACTCAACCACTTTTATTCACGGTTTGAAATGCAGAATGACACACCTGCACAAAAACTGCCCACACCTCCCAACGACTGGGCGCTCTGTCTGTCTCCAGCCGACGTAAAGAAGACCCTATCTAGGATTAACTCACGCAAGGCTGCGGGACCTGACAACATACCTGGCCGTGTTCTGAGAGACTGTGCGGCACAGCTGACAGATGTCCTAACAGATATCTTCAACACCTCGCTGAGCCAGGCAGTCATCCCCACATGTTTCAAATCCACAACAATCATACCGGTACCAAAGAAATCACCTGTGTCCTGTCTAAATGACTACCGTCCCATAGCACTGACTCCAATCATGATGAAGTGCTTTGAGAGGTTAGTCATGCACAACATCAAAACCAGCCTCCCCAATACACTCGACCCGCTCCAGTTTGCATACCGTCCAAACCGCTCTACGGACGATGCAATTTCCTCCACCCTCCACCTGGCTCTTACCCACCTAGAAAATAAAGACTCCTATGTTAGAATGCTGTTCATTGACTTCAGCACGGCATTCAAAACAATAATCCCACAACAGCTCATAAATAAACTAAACCTGCTGGGCCTTAACAATTCCCTGTGTAATTGGATCCTGGACTTTCTAACCGGAAGACCTCAGTCAGTCTGTGTCGGCCACAACACCTCGAGCACTACCACACTAAGCACAGGGGCCCCACAAGGGTGTGTGCTCAGCCCGCTTCTCTTCACACTGCTGACCCACGACTGCACTGCCAAGTTCAGCTCCAACCACATCATCAAGTTTGCTGATGACACAACAGTGGTAGGTCTCATCAAAGAGGTTGTGATGGACTTCAGAAGAAACTCTGTTAACCACCCCCCACTGACCATCGACAGCTCGACTGTGGAGAGAGTCAGCAGCACTAAATTCCTGGGGGTGCACATCACAGAGGATCTCACCTGGACCACCAACACCATGTCACTCTCCAAAAAGGCACAACAGCGCCTACACTTTCTCCGCCGGCTGAAAAGAGCAAGTCTCCCTCCACCCATCCTCACCACATTCTACAGAGGCACCATTGAAAGTGTGCTGACCAGCTGCATCACTGTCTGGTACGGGAACTGCAGTGCTGCTGACCGCAAGACCCTCCAGCGGACAGTGAACACAGCTGCAAAGATCATCGGTGCCCCTCTCCCCTCCATCCTGGACATTTTCCTTACACGATGCTCCAGCAAAACCAACAGCATCGTGAAGGACTCCACCCATCCCTCCCACAGTCTCTTCCAGCTCCTACCTTCAGGAAGATGGTTCCGGAGCATCAGAGCCCGCTCCGCCAGACTGCTCAACAGCTTTTACCCCCAGGCTGTGAGAGCCCTGAACTCAAACCACCCCGCCCCCCTCTGAAACCCCATGCAAACCCCTACCTGCTGAAACATGGACCAAGACTCAGCAATATATGTATGTTTACATGCTCAGGCACTACAAATCATCCTGCACTGTTCCCCAACCAGCTGCTTGATTCAAAATGTCTCTCTTTGCACATGTACAGTATTTGTGAAGCATTCGTATAGTTTGTATTTTTTATCTTCTATTTTTTAGTTTGTATAGAGTAAATATTTATGTGAAGCATTCGTATAGTTTGTATTTTTTATCATCTATTTTTTTAGTTTGTATTGGGTAAATACTTATATATAGTATACTTATAGTTAAATCTGTCAGTAGGTTAGTTGTGTATAGGTTTATAGTGTTTTTTTTTTACTTCATTGTTGTATGTCTATTTATGTAGCAACGTGGTCCTGCGAGGCACGACATTTCGTTCCACTGTATTTCCCCACATGTAGCGGAATGACAATAAAGCTCAACTTGACTTGACATTGTGTGTTACATCATATATGATTAAATAGACTTTAGAATGACTCATATTATGCCAGTTTTAAATGCTAAGCCTTTTTGAGGTGATTGCACAAGTGTGTGTACGGTGTACTATGGAATTTTACACGTTTTATATTTGGAAACCATTTCCTAAAGTTGCTAATTTCAGACTTGCCTGTGTCAGTCATAGCACAAGAGCTGAAACTTATGGGCTCCACATGAGCATGTTATTTTAGAGCGTCTCTATGTGTCACTTCCTCATAGCCCTCTGTCGTTCTCTCTCTCTCACACACACATAGTGCTCACCCACAGTAAGCGCAGGCTGGCAACCAACATGCACAACTCAAGAAACTTCCCCATTGCCCTGCCATTTTAGTGTGCACACTATGACTGAGTCAAATCATGCAAATACACCCTCAGATAGAGAAAAAGAATGAGAGGGTGGATGAATGACAGAAAAATTGAGTGATACAAATCATTGAGGTGAACACACACACAGTCACTCAAAAAGAGAGTGAGTGGGATGGGTTTACTGACAGAGGAAATCCCCTTCACAATATCTCACATCTGTGGCCCTAAGCAATGGGCTGGTGCTACCAGACTGCCGCAGCGCAGTGCAGTGTAGCAGAAGCAGCACTGCAGCCATATTTCTGAAGCGTAGCCTATTTTTGCTGCAAGTTGCATGCTCAGTTGTGCAGAAAATGCGCATGCAACACAGCCTTTTGCAATATAGAATATTATAAGCAATGCAAGATTATTAAAAACTATTATAAGCAATGGAAGAATTATTCAACACTCTGTTGAGCAAGTTCTGCAAAGTTTAGATATGTGAGGTTTAGATATGTGACCCTGCAGTGAAGAGTTCAGACGTGAGCATACAATGCATGTCATAATCTAGTGAACCAAAGGTGTTTGATGTGTTCATATTTTGACCACTTTGTGAAAATTAAATACATCACTACACAATTCTGGTCAAACGTTGGGGTAGGTAAGGCGGTAGCACTTTTAGCGTAGCTTAGCATAGATCATTGAATCTGATTAGACTGTTAGCATCTCGCTCAAAAATGACTAAAGAGTTTCAATATTTTTCCTATTTAAAACTTGACTCTTCTGTAGTTACATCATGTACTAAGACTGACGGAAAATGAAAAGTTGCGATTTTCTAGGCTGATATGGCTAGGAACTACACTCTCATTCTGGCGTAATAATCAAGGAACTTTGCTGCCGTACCATGGGTGCAGCAGGCACCTGAAAGTAGTCCCCAGCTAGGTAACTAGTCAGTCTTAGTACATGATGTAACTACAGAAGAGTCAAGTTTTAAATAGGAAAAATATCTAAACTCTTTGGTCATTTTTGAGCGAGATAATCCGGTCTAATCCGATTCAATGATCTATGCTAAGATGCAGCTAAAAGTGCTTCTGCCAGACCCGGAGATCGGCTGAATGGATTCAAAAACGGTAAAACTCAACTGTTTAACTCTAGGGGAGTTGAAAAATGAGCCTATTTTTCGAAAAAAAGTGGAGTGTTCCTTTAACATATTGTAACGTTAGCATGTAGTTAGTATGATTTAGCACATTGCTGTCATGAATTAGCATGTTGCTAGCATGATTTAATGTGCTTCTAGCATGTTTTAACACATTGTTTCCACGATTAGCCTGTTGCTAGCATGAATTAACATGTTAACGTTTTAATATGTCTTATGTTACTAACATGATTTAATATGATGTTACTTTTGATCAATTTAATGCATCATTGCTGAATAAAAGTATTGATTGCAAATTTTGTACTCCACATTTACTATAGCCTACTATTTATTCTCTTACTTTTATTTTCTCTTACTTATCTGCAACTTATTGTGGCTGTACTTACTGTTTTTGCATATTTTAATTACTATTTTATCTTAATCTAATATTTAAATATTTAATGTACACTCTGAGTACATTTTACTGCAAGTGGTATTCTGTAGGCCTATAACTGTGAATTTTACAACAAAATAAAAGCGTGAAAATTATTTATACAGTAGTATATGCATGTTCTCTTCTTGTCTAGTGTTCACACAGTATGTGTGCTGGTGTTTCTGCAGATGTAGGGCACACTGGCTCTGTTGAACTGTAGTCTCTTTGTTCAGTGTGTCGAGATAATAATGGATCATTGAATCTCTCTTATGAACATGCCGCTGAATGATTAACTATCAAACCATGGCTGAAAGAGAGACTGTGTTTAACAACAGGTTGAACGTTCAAATATTCATGCAGAGAGAGAGAGTGATTTAACTGAACTTGAGGGAAGTGCATTTGTGTGCGTGACTGCGTGATGAACTTAAACTGAACTTAAACATCACATTTGCCATTCTTACCATGAACACCTTTTGTGATGAACTGGAACATTGAATCAGACTCCATTACCATTTAGGGGTAAATAAGGTAGAAACATGTACCTTAAGCTTCTGTACCTTTTTTTTTCTGAGCGTGCAGAAAAGACTCTTTTCTAAACTGTTTCTACAAATTTGGAAGACCGCAATGTCATTGCACAGTGTAGCATTAAGATTTAGGATCTGGATTACTGGAATATTCTAACCCGTTAATTAGAAGGGGTGTTCACATACTTTTGGCCTGCAGATCCTGCCAATACTATTTTGAATGACATTTTTTGATCACTCAACAATTTTTGTATTTACTTCTGTGGAAATACATCTTTAGTGTTTACACACATCCAAATCAGGAAAGACATCGAAGATGATTGTTTCTTGAGTCACTTTTTCCACATTTCCTGCACTAATTTTAGGAGAAAATCTGCAGTGATTTTAAATATGGCGAGATCAAGGGTTCGAATCCAAGGGAAAGCAAGAACTGATAAAATGTAAATGTGTACATTGAATGCAATGGATTTTACTTAAAAAACAAAATTCAGTCTGTTTAGAACTGTTTTTGGACTGTTTTAGCTTGTAACGGTGCTTGATCTGTGCATATTTCTCTCTTGATTCAGACAAATGTTTCACTTGAGAAAACAATATTACGAATTATGGATTATGATGTTTTACCTGGAAGCAACAGTTTGAAGTTAAAAGTGTCTTAATGATGATGTTAACTGATGGACTGGAGTGGTGTGGATTATTGTGATGTTTTTATCAGCTGTTTGGACTCTCATTCTGACGGCACCCATTCACTGCAGAGGATCCATTGGTGAGCAAGCGATGTAATGCTACACTTCTCCAAATCTGATGAAGAAACAAACTCATCTACATTTTTGAACGCCCAAAGGGTGAGTAAATTTTCATTTTTGGGTAAACTATTCTTTGAAGGAATTTGTTTTGGACTGACTTTAGAAATATTTGCGGGATTCTAACATTCTAAAACTGAATTCACACCACAGTGTAAGGCTGTAAATATAGTTAAACTGATTCTTGTCTCTCTCTCTTTAAACATTCTCAAGATGATTATTAACATTTTCTCAGTATACAGAGATTCATTTCAAGTATATTAACTGTGACACTTAACAGTCATATAATTATCTCTCTCTATAATTGGCCGCAGCAGTGAGTATCTAAACCCATTTAAATGAGCGTATAAATCTTTACGGACACACAGTAAACCTTGCTGATGAAGCTGAGCTGACATTAGTTTCACTGGTACATGAAGCTCCACGCTGACCGCAGCCCACCGCATTATGATGAAGCAGCATTCCAGCGGGTCTCACCCCGGCAACCAGAATCTGCAGCGAGCTGTTAGCTGTTTTTACAAGGGCTCGTAAAGACCCCCACTTCCTGTTTTGAAGCCCTGTGCCGGATCAGAGAGCTATGGCATCCCTCTGATGAATGTTTCATAGAATCTAACATTAGTTAACATGGCTGCAAACATCAAAGTCAAGCTTACTGTATGCGTCATGTTTAAAAGTGGAAAAGATGATGACAGTCAGAGAGTTTTATGGACTGTCTATGGAAGTTTATTTCTGCCATGAAATAATAAAAAAATTCAAATTAAAAAGGTGATTGCAACTTTTTAATCTCCCAATTCAGCCGTTTGTCCTCACAATTCAGATTTTGCCTCTTGCAACTGTGAGTTATAAACTTGTAACTACAGGTTTATATTTTGCAACATTTTTCTTAGAATTCTGGCTTTACATCTCACAATTGACTTTTTTCTTGGAATTCTGACTCTACATCTCACAATTATGACTTTTTTCTTGGAATTCTGGCTCTACAATTCAAAATTATGATTTTTTGTCTTGGAATTCTGACAATCATTACTTTTTTTCTTGAAATTCTGACTACATCTCACAATTATGACTTTTTTCTTGGAATTCTGACTCTACAACTCACAATTATTTTTCTTGGAATTCTGACTCTGCAACTCAATTATGACTTTTTTATTGGAATTTTGACTATAACTCACAATTATCACTTTTTTCCCCTTGGAATTCTGTCTCTACAACTCACAATTATGACTTTTTTTCTTGGAATTCTGACTACATCTCACAATTATCACTTTTTTTCTTGGAATTCTGACTCTACATCTCACACAACTCACAATTATGACTTTTTTTCTTGGAATTCTGTCTCTACAACTCACAATTATCACTTTGTTTCTTGGAATTCTGACTCTACATCTCACAATTATGACTTTTTTCTTGGAATTCTGACTCTACATCTCACACAACTCACAATTATGACTTTTTTCTTGGAATTCTGACTCTAAATCTCACAATTATCACTTTTTTCTTGGAATTTTGACTCTATAACTCACAATTATCACTTTTTTCTTGGAATTCTGACTCTACATCTCACAATTATGACTTTTTTCTTGGAATTCTGACTCTACATCTCACACAACTCACAATTATGACTTTTTTCTTGGAATTCTGTCTCTACAACTCACAATTATCACTTTTTTTCTTGGAATTCTGACTCTATAACTCAATTATGACTTTCTTGGAATTCTGACTCTACATCTCACAATTATCACTTTTTTTCTTGGAATTTTGACTCTATAACTCACAATTATGACTTTTTTTCTTGGAATTTTGACTCTATAACTCACAATTATGACTTTTTTTCTTGGAATTTTGACTCTATAACTCACAATTATGACTTTCTTGTAATTCTGACTCTACAACTCACAATTATGACTTTCTTGTAATTCTGACTCTACAACTCACAATTATGACTTTTTGTCTTGGAATTCTGACTTTTTTCTTGGAATTCTGACTCTACAACTCAATTATGACTTTCTTGGAATTCTGACTCTACATCTCACAATTATGACTTTTTTCTTGGAATTCTGACTCTAAATCTCACAATTATCACTTTTTTTCTTGGAATTTTGACTCTATAACTCACAATTATGACTTTTTTTCTTGGAATTTTGACTCTATAACTCACAATTATGACTTTTTTTCTTGGAATTCTGACTCTATAACTCACAATTATGACTTTCTTGTAATTCTGACTCTACAACTCACAATTATGAATTTTTGTCTTGGAATTATGACTTTTTTCTTGGAATTCTGACTCGACAACTCAAGTATGACTTTCTTGGAATTCTGACTCTACATCTCACAATTATGACTTTTTTTCTTGGAATTTTGACTCTATAACTCACAATTATGACTTTCTTGTAATTCTGACTCTACAAATCACAATTATGACTTTTTTTGTTGGAATTCTGACTCTAAATCTCACAATTATTACTTTTTTCTTAGAACTCTGACTCCACATCTCACAATTATTACTTTTTTTTTTTTGGAATTCTGATCTCACAATTATGACTTTTTTCTCTCTCACAGTTGAGACTTGCGAGTTCATATCTTGCAATTGAAAGTTATAAACTCGCAATTCCTACTTTTTCTCAGAATTACGAGTTTATATCTCACAATTTTGAGAGAAACTCAGAATTGTGAAATGTAAAAAGCAGAAATATACTTCCATAAATGTCCTTGTATGTATTTATTCTTTACACTATTTCACAATCAATTATTTTAAGTATGAGAGCTGCCGATCATGAGATGCTTAATAGCATCAAAAATGGCATCAGAGTTGATCAATTTGATTCAATCCTGTGAATCAGACTGTCCAGTTCCATGAAAACATGATTCAAAACACACACACAAATGTTTTTAGAGAGGTCTGTGTGGATTTTTACATTTAGCAGACACTTTTATCCAATCCAAATGAGGATTTTTTTGTGTTCGTATTAAAATAAAATAAAAACTAGCTCAATTATAGTAAACAAACCACATAGTAGTTGTTAAGTCTAGCTATGGGGTAGGATTAAGGGATCTAAAATATGGTCATGCAGAATAAAGCATAATATGTGCTTTATAAATACTAATAAATGGTCAGTATGCTAATAAGCAACTATTTAATAGTGAGAATTGATCTTTAAAGTAAAAAAAAAAGAAAGAAAAAAGTTACCTAAATATTATCACTCCTTATGTTTATTTAGTAAAAAAAACTATGTGGGAAAACAAGCTTGGATTATTTTTAACTAGATTTTTCCTGTATTTTACTTGCATATACATTTTGCATCTACTAGCAACTATGGCTGATTGGTTGAAATTATGTTCCTCTGTTTTCATGAACATACACAAACATACAAACCACAAACATCTGTTTCAAAACACTAGGATATGGTGACAGAACTAAAATAAAACTGACATATACATACATGATCATTGTGATCTTTATCTTCTCCAGATGTGTACTAACAGTGCTGAAAATATGTTTATTTTCCACTGGAGCTCAGTGAAGCTATAATTCCTTGTCTTTGCCTACATGGATGACTGCAAAGAGAACGTTACCAGATCCCAAAGTCAACACGGGCCCAAATACCACAGAAGAACCGAAGAGAACATTTCATTTTCTCTCTATCCACCGCTGGCTTCTTAAAAAATGTTTGTATGAGCTGCATTGAGTGTGTGTGTAGTAGCCAACCTCAGTATTAGACTCATTATTACCGTATGAATTTGCTCTGAAATTTATTTGCAAATTTGATACAAATATTTAATGTAAGAAGTAAAAATAATTAAGGAATATCTTCCACATTGGGTTTCTTTGGAGGGGCTAATAAAACAACAAGAATATATAATCATTTATATGCACAAATATAACTCTAAAATATAACTCCAATATTTACATAAAAATATCTTAATAAATTCAAAATGTCACATTTTTGTTGCAAACAAATTGCTGCACTTAGAAGAATATAAAAATATATTTTTTTTTAAATAATTGTGCTTTATTAAAAAAAATCTCAATCTTTTTTGGCTAATCCCAATTCAGTTTTTTTTTTTTTGGACAAAATTATGAGTTTATATTTAGCAATTTTACCTTTTTTAACTTAGAATAATGACTTTACATCTTGCAATTTAGACTTTTTAAAAAAATTATTATTATAATTTTTTTAATTATTATTATGAGTTTACTCAATTCAGTTTTTTTTCCTGATGTAATTGCGGCCTTTAATTATTTCACAATTTTGATTTTTCTTCGCAAATTGCAAATGTACATCTTACAATTCAAACTTTTCTCCTCAGAATTCCAAGTTAACATCTAGCAGTTTTTTTTGTTTGTTTTTCAAAAATGCTAAGTAATATGTCACACTTCATAGACAGTTTGAACTCTAACAACATTTGTGCTGCTGATGTTTGCATACTCACAAGACTCTCCTAGTGTAATAACACAAACTTTAGCAAGTGTAGAGGACAAAACAAGTGTTAAAGTCATAACAAATATATTACGAATGTTCAGTATAGCTCTAGTTGTGTGTGTGTCTGTATGAGAGTTGTAGAGCATCGGCCACTCCACTAATCCTGTATAAATTCCCACAATCCCTTTCAGCTGTGTCCTGCCAAGAGCCTCTTCTTCCAGCAGAGCTCTGACCCCACATTCCCACACCCAACTAAATCTCCCTCTTTCCTCTCAGTCCCCCCATTTTCTTGCCCTCTTTCATTCCCACACCCCCCTTTTTAAAGGGCTCTTTCTCTCTCTGAACCTCCTACTGCACTGCACTTTCTCTTTTGCTTATTTTCTTCTTACTTTCCCACCATTCACTCATTTCCAACCTCTGCTCTCTCCATACCTCTCTTGTATTGTTCATATTGCACTTTCACCCTAATGAAAAGACCGGCTTAGACCAGAATGAATTCCCATGCTGGTTTAGACCGGCTAGTCTGACTGCTGGTATAAACTCTGGTCCACTTTGTAGTTTATTCTAGCCAAGAACCACCCATTTAGACAGGAAGAGATTGACTTAATGACATATAAAGTGACCAACCACAATTACTTTGGGGTTTTTTTGTGCTGTTTATGTATATTGTCTATTCCTTCATTCAAAAATAATATTTAGGCCTAAATTTAGGATTTACTATATGTATTTGAATTGCATATAACATTTTCATCCTTTTGGATAACTAATAAACTTAATGTCATGCATATTTGTCAGTCAAACATTAACAATCAGGTAAAATTTCAGCACTCAAAGAAAAAAAAAAAGCCACGGCGTAGTTTAATATTATAAAAATTATGTGTAGGCATCTCCACAACATTATGAAAAGTAGATACAACTTGAAGAAAATTTACACTTTTCCTTTTTAAAATGTCAGTGACATGCCGAATCAGACAATTGTATTTACACTGCAATAAATAGGCTATAGGCCTATCGGTTTCCACTAAACATAGCTAAAAGATTATCAGCAAAACTGTATAAATTTAATTTGTTTAAAACAATTTGGCCAGTGTAAAACAATGAGATCAACTCAATGTTTATCTAATAAATATTTTAAAACTGTTTTGATATTTTGATATAATTATTCTAAATCATAACAAGGATATTGGATGATTTTTAGCAATAAAAAATGAGATGTCATTTATAGTCTGTATCTCATATTTCCTTAATGTCTTTTATCTTGTGACGGTGTTAAACATGGTGTCACGTGGATGGGAATATGCATGGAAATGATATGCAGATGAGGTTAAAACAAGTTTAGTTTATTAGTACAACTACAGAAATCTGACCTGTTTCTTAATCGTTTCATTTATATATGACTGAAAAATATGCATCACATTCATTTATTAGCTAAATATTAAATAAAAAAAGAAAGATAAATATTAGTTAAATCTGGATAATTGGTATCATTATCATTGTATTTTTATATTATTAAATTATTTATTTTTTGCAATTCAAATACATAAATCTTAAATTTAGTCATATATATTCTTTGAGTGTTGATCTTGTGAGTGATTTTTAAAATCCTGTCATAATTTACCCATCTTTATTTTGATCCAAACCTGTATGTGTTTTTTTTTTCCCCCAATGGAAGAGAATTCATAAAGATAATTTTCCATACAATGAATGAAAGTTAATGGAAAACCTCAATGAAAGCTCTACACATAAGTTGTCCCAATATATTATATTATAAAAAGAACTTAAATTCATGCAATGATAATATTCCCCACAGCTAAAGCTCTCAAATCTCATTCACAATCACATTTTGATAATAATACAGCACATCGATGCATTCCACCTCTCAAAACTAGGAGCAAGTGATGCAATATATCAGCATCATTTTAGTGGAAAAGGGCTTTCTCCAGTCCAAAACAAGAACAGACCCAACTTACAGTCTACTGAGGCAACATCTTTAACCATATGATTATGCATCAGTAGAACAGAAGAATTCAGTTGCAGTAGTAGTGGAAGTAATGGTGTGATATCGACTAACTCTCTTCAGATATTTGACCTCACACATATAGAGCTGTCAAAACATGTATGACTCTCATATTTCCCTGCACTGCATTTGTTTATAGTGTGTGTATATTAGTTGTCTGTGTGAGAGTATGTTTCGTTTGACTGAGTGTGAAAGCAGCAACACGCTGGCCTTAAACAGCTTCACTTCTGTAAATATAACCCTCACACACTCACACTCACGGTTGCTTTTCTACCATGGTGGGGGACTTTCCTTCAACTATTGTTGTTATATAAAGCTAATAACATTTTCTATTCCCTAAACATAGCCCCGCACCTAAACCTGATCCTCACGTGTGTTGTTGAATAGATTTAAAATGTATTGCAAAGAAATAAAACAATACAAATCAAGCTAAAATAATGTTTGCACAAAATTATTAGGCTGTTTTTAACATTGATAATAAGAAATGTTTCTTAGGCTGTAGAATGATTTCTGAAGGATCATGTGACACTGAAGGCTGGAGAAGTGATGCTGAAAAATCATTCTTGCATCACAGGAATAAATTAAATTTTACAATATATTTAAATAGAAAACAGTAATAGCATTTCACGATATTACTGTTTTTACTCTATTTTACAGCTACTTACATTCATTTATGGGGACAAATTAAAATGATGTATATCATAATGCAATTTAACATTGGTGCCAATTATTGTGCCAATTATGATTTAAGCAGATGTTTGATAGCTCTGGGTAGAAATAAAGTAGCCATCAACAAAAGGAGCATAACTACCTTAAGTATACCACAAGAAGATTTTATTTCACATCACAAGGTCTAGTGGAAGTCTAAGCACTATTTAAAGGTCCAAACAAAGGTCTTCAGGAAGTTCAGAAAAAAAGTTCTCATTTCCTCTTGGCTCCGTTTCATCAGCTGGAAGATGAAAGCGCAAGTGCTGATGGTTGCGTTGCGGTTCAGGGTTTGGAACGGTAACTCAAACTTTGTTTCCAGAGAGATTATAATACACACTAAGCAGGACTGAACATGTCCTACTGAAGGAATAGTTCACCCATAAAAGAAAATGTGTTTACCAACCCCCTCATGTTGTTCCAAACCTGTATGACTTTCTTCCATGGAACACAGAAGATGCAACTGCATTTTAAGTGATTATGAAGAAGAATGTCTATTTGCGATTGCATGCAAAAAAAAATATAGTGCATTTTTGCGTTGCACAAGATTTGTTGTCATTGGATTTGATGTGCATTGCAACTGAACTCGACATGCCAGTTCAAATGCATGACTGCAAATTGAGTAGCGATTTATCAAATGTTGGTCTTTTTCTCACACAAAGCTACAGTAAGGCATCTGTCACAACCTAGAAGTCTAATTTCTAACAAAACATAAAAGTTTTAAATGACATTGGGACATTTTCAAAAATATCTCTATAAGAACTGCAAATGTTTCATCTATCTATCAATCATCTTTCAAAGACAAAGATACAGTGGGCACGACTGTACGCTTTAACTGCGGCAGAATGTGGGGGGAACCATCTCGAAATGTCATATTCTTAGATCTAAGGGGAACGTAAGCCAACGCCACAAAACCCCCTTGAGAACTCGATTGATTCCTCTTCAAATGATTCATTTCAAAATATTCAAACCATGTTTCCCCCACACATGCAGAATGTTCCACGCGTGAATCACCCTGCGAAAATATGCCAGCACTTCACCCGTGACCCCATTTGGCAGACTTTAAAATGCAGACAATGCCACAAACATATTTACAGGGCACTTTAAATCGGACTGCAGCACATTCTCAGCAGTCCGTCTGTCTGAGTGTCTGATTCACGCAGATAACAAAACACAGCTTATTCACAGCTAAACACAGTTAGGTGACATGTGTTTTCCTGATGGTGAAATGACTCTAGGGGAAGTGAATCACACTGCATGTTGTGTTAATCTGAGACTAAACGTTTCATTTTATCTGTCCCTGTAGGAAAGAAAATACACAAATTAAGTCAGACTTTCAGAAGCGAACTCAGCAAAAATGATTGTGACTCTAACGGTAAAAGACTGTAAAAATGCTACAGTAAAAACCTTGCCTGAATGTTCGAGTGAGTCCAGTATAAAACTGTAGATCTAATGGGACTTTTCTTGTAATTTTACAATAAAATGCTGTTATATGTACAGTTTTTGGAAGTGAAAAAGAACGAGTCAATCTTAATTTACTGTGAAAATCCGACATTCCCAGAATGTCCCCATATTTTCATTTAAAGAGTTTTCATTTATATACATCAGGATTTTATGTTACACATTATGTTGTTAAATTAATGTTCTGATCATTGTTTTAGTGTAGTGGTTTATCATATTTGTGTGCATGATTACATGCACCTTTCATATATTAGTATTTACATTTTTATTTTGATTCATCCTGTGACTTGCTCTTTACAACCTGTGCTTTAAAGGTAGTTGTCAGTATATTATAAAGGTAAATATAGATTTGTAATTTGGTATATTTACATTATTTCTAGTAGTGAAACTGTCCACATTAGTTTATAGTACAATCCCCAACACAAGTACACTTTACATATTTAGTGTTTCCACAATGGGTGCTATAAAGCCTGTTAACCCAAAGAATGATAACTATGAAGATAATTATTATGATAACTTTTTGTTATCTAGCAGATGATAACGTTCTGTTTGATTAGGTTTCTGCAGGTTTTATGAAGGTCTTTATTCTGCATCTCAAGCAAATGTATGTTAAGTGTATATATCTGTATTGGAAAACAAGACAAAAATATTTATAAATATTATAGAATGCTTTTTTTGTTTGTTTGTTTTTTGCAGTGCATGCAACATTTAATGCCATGACTTTCTATCCATTAGGCCATGACTGCCCTAATGCCATAGAGCCGGACTTGTAACCCCGAAGGTCGCAGGTTCGAGTCTCAGGCCCGGCAAGAATTGTAGGTGGGGGAAGTGAATAACCAGCTCTCTCTCCACCCTCAATACCATGCCTGAGGTGAGACCCTTGAGCAAGGCGCCGAAGCCCCAACTGCTCCCCGGCCGCCGCAGCATTGGCTGCCTACTGCTCTGGGTGTGTGTTCACTGCTGTGTGTGTGCACTTGGATGGGTTAAATGCAGAGCACAAATTCTGAGTATAGGTCACCATACTTGGCCACACATCACTTCATTTCATTTCACTTATGAAAAACTTTTTTCCTACAATTTAAGACCTTTTTAAGTCATTTTGTGGAAAGGCAAATTAAGACTAAATTGAGACCTGCAGAAACCCTTATTGGATTCTGATTGGCTGTCAATGTTTTTAATCGCTCATTAGCTGAAAAAAAAAAAATCTGAAAGTGATTACAATGATATTGTTCCTCTGTGCAATTATCTTTAGCGATATAGTGTGAACTCCCCTGTTCTCGTAAAATTAGATTTATTTTCAAAAATGTATCTTTAAACATTTTTGGGATGGTACAAATGCAGAGCACTCATTCTATGGCCACGTCACGTCCTTTCCTATTATCGTTATCATTATAGTTATCATTCCTGGTGTGAATGGGCTTTTACCGACTTCTACAGTTTTCTCTTTCAGCTCAACTCTTGTAAGGGCAGAGCAATAGTTTGAAGAGAAGAGAAACTAAGCAAGTTAGTTATGGTCAATATGGTTAGAGAAACTTCCCAGAATAATCACATCTGCTTTAATAGCACAGACAAAGGGAAACTGGTTCACCCCCTTGAGTACTGAGATTTGTTACCGTCAGACCAGTGCAAGAGCGCATGTTAGCCATATTCAAACGGACTAGGTGATGACAGTCTGTATGTTTCATGAACATTGCAAAAACATCTGCCGCATGCCATTCTAACGTTCAACAGGGAATATATTGCAGATGAGCAAAATGATCTTCCAGATGAAAAAGCACACTTGGGATAGGTGTAAGCATATCTTTTCTAGACTCCTCCAGTGGCATTAGGCCAACTCCAACCTTAACGGACCACTGAATCAGCATCTCTGTGTGGAAAACCCAAAGGAAGAAAGAAAAACAATTTCCTGTTTCATCCGTCAATCAAAGGTTTTACTGCGCCTAGACTCCACCGACACAGAAATGAACGCCGTGAGCCCAGAGCTGCTAAACACCAGACCTAAGCCAAGCTCTTTAAGAGCGGGTCGACTTCCCCTGGGATGGAGCCAGATGGGAACATATGGTTAAACACACACACACACGCACACACACAGCTGTAATCATATAGCTCCAAAGCATCTAGCATGACTGAGAAAAGTATTAGAAACAGCTGGAGACGCCTGGACCAGGAGAAAGATTGAGAAGGAGAAAAACTGAGAAGGTACAGAAGAATGTTCTCACGCTGGGTGGTACATGTGTGAGAGAGAGACTGGGCTTCAGGTGAAGAATTTATATGGTTTGAGTTCTCCTCTGTCATATATTCTTCAGTATGCACACAGTCAAAATCATCTAAGAGATTAGTCACACATACAGTCATTTGCGATGGAAAAATGAAAAAAAAAAAAGTGGAAGTCAAGGTAGTTGGAGTAAATGGGAATAAAATCTCACCAAGCACCAGATGTGAGTCTAAAGTTATCTTTGGTGGTTAAAAGTAAATATTAATTTACAGTTGATCTGTAACTCTGTAAGGAACTGCAACATAATACATAAAACATCTGTTGCGACTCAAGGCTCTTCTAATGAGTTTTAAATCAGCGGAAAACTGACCATCATATGTTTATCTTCAAATTACAGACTTTTTATTCAACAAATTGAATGTATAAAAGGAATCTGTCTTGCTGCAGATGGAAAAAACAGTATAAAACAATCATTGTCACTGTCATAATTAAAAAAAAGGACAGAAATAGATAGAAAAATCTTTGGACAAATATTTTGTGTTTTTGTTTGTTTATTTTTATGCTATTATTATTTGTTTGTTTGTTTTGTCCAAATACCTTTTTAAACTATCTTAAATAATTAAATAGGTAAATAAATAATAAAATAAATAAATAACCTTACTGACCCCAAACTTTTGTACATTAGTGTACATTTTTATTTCCCTTTCATTTATTTTCCCTTTTATTTATTTATCATTCAAGTCATGTCTATTTTTTTAAAGAAATTAATACTTTAATTTACAAGGATGCATTAAATTGATCAAAAGTCACAGTTTGCTACATTTTTATATTTAAATTCATTCAAATAGAAACATTTATACTAGAATACTATTTCACAACATTATTGTTTTTACTGTATTTTTGAGCAAATAAAAAATCTTATTTAAAAAAAAAAAATCTTACTGACCCCACATTTGTGAAGATTTTGTATAGCTAATGCAGGCAAAACTAGTTATTGCAATTTTTTTCATTTGTAAAACACCTATATTCATTAAAGAATAACAGGTTACAGCCACATTTGCCTAACCCATGGTTAATCTTATCATTTGTGATGTGCTGGTGAACAGTGGTTGTGAATGCAGGAATAGGACATAAATCTTGAGCTGTACTGATCTTCAGTAGGCGAGAGGAAAGGAAATCTTCAGAGACATCTCACGCCTGTCAGAGAGCTTTTTGAATGCAAATTCAAAGTTCTTGCAAGTAAAGGCTGATGTTTATGTATTTGCACAGCGTGAAGTCTTTCCAAATAAACATTCTTTCAACTTTATCTGTTCCTTTGCACAACAATCCATCTGTGGATTACAAACTGTTTCTGAGACTGTTTTGAGCCACGGGATTATCTGGAGAGAGTGTTCAAACCATGTCATGACCCACTCAGTTTCTCTCTCTCTATAGTGTGTTTGACTGGGATCCTGTCCTTGTTTATGCTGGGAGTGAAATCTAGTGACCTTTAACTGGCCTGACCGTCCATGTCCACCGGTGCAGAAGAAATCCGCTCAATAAAATGCTGTCTGTTACTGTCTGTGTCTGTAAATGTACAACAGCATGTTTGTCAGTATGCTCTACTATTGCTTTAATACAGTCATTAAAGCCATCATTTAACAAGTTTGGGGTCGATAAGCTTTTTTAATGGTTTTGTACGATGACTCCTGCTCACCAAGACCGCATTTATTTGACCAAAAATACAGTAAAATAGTAATACTGTAAATTATTATTACAATTCGAAATAACTGCTTTCTATTTGAGTCTATTGCTAAATGTAATTATTTGCTGTGATAAAAGCTGAATTTTCAGCATCATTACTCCAGTCTTCAGTGTCACATGATGCTTCAGAAATCATTCTTATATGCTTTGCTGCTCAGGAAACATTTCCTATTATTATCAATGTTAAAAACAGTTTTTTTTGTTTTTTTTTTATGGAAATCTTTTTGTAACATTATAAATGCCTTTACAGTCATTTTTAATCAAATGAATGCCTCCAAACTGCACTGACATCTCAATGAAATATTTTAATATGTAACAACATGATTTAAACATTCACAATCTTGGCTACCCTTCACTTTGTAAGCATTAAGTTGACAAATGTTCAAACCTGATGCATAGCTCACAGAGAATGAGTTCGAAAAGCCCACTCAGCTCTGCGCCTGTGGACATGTACTGTACGGTGAGGGTTAATCTAACATCACTGAATCACTCAGACACACACACACACACACACACACACATTTTGTGCTGATATAGCAGCATCATGATTGAATTATTCTGTAATCGTGTCATTAATCTCACTGAAAGCTTGTAATGATATAAAAAAAGCCTTTAACATCTGAAAGACTAATCTAAATTATATACTGCTGCCAATAAGACTGCGGGAGTTAAGCTAAGAAAGAAAGAAAGAAAGAAAGAAAGAAAGAAAGAAAGAAAGAAAGAAAGAAAGATACATATTTAATACATATTTGTTCTATATTTAATGTAAACACTATGCTTTGGTAATTAATTGTAACAATTATCATGCCAATAAAGCACAAATTGAATTGAATTGAATTGAATTGAATTGACTTGAATTGAATTGAAAGAAAGAAGCCTCTAAGAAGGGTCTAGGGTCAATCTTAAAATCTTTTGGCGTTTACTGGAGAACCACAAATACTTATGTTTCCATTCTTCTAACATTCAAGATATTTCAGATTTTTTTTATGAGCTCACATTTGATCAAAGTGAATGTAAGACTTTTAGGGGCCCACAGGGAGCCTAGAGAATGCTTAACAACAGTGATAGAGATTCACTGCATGCTGACACACAGAAGAACAGATCAGATACAGTACAGTCTACAGTGAGTGAGAGAGAGAGAGAGAGAGAGAGAGAGACATTACAGGAAAACAGGAAATAGCTGCTCCAGTGAAAGGGGGATATGTGAATGACAGAAGGAAGGAGAGTGAAAGTGTATGTTCAACAGATGCTCTTTTCAGAGCGTGCGCTTCTTCAGAACAGAGCTACAGTATGTTTGATGCTCCAGCTGAGATTACAGCCACCTCAGCAGATTCTAACGCTAGACCGGACATCTGTCTATCATCTGTCTCTCTATCAATCTATCTATTATATCCTTCTATCGATCAATCTATCCTTCTGTCTACCGTTTTATTGATCATTCTGTAACCTAATTATTAATCAGTCAATAATTCTATCTATCTATCTATCTATCTATCTATCTATCTATCTATCTATCTATCTATCTATCTATCTATCTATCTATCTATCTATCTATCTATCTATCTATCTATCTATCTATCTATCTGCCAATCTGCCATTATTTTGTTCTATATATCCATCCATCCATCTATCTATAATAAAGGATTTAGATTTGAGATGTTGACATGTTGATATTAAACATGAACAGACTGAATTCTGATGTATGTGTGGGTGGGTGTGAGTTGAAATGTGTTCCAACAATCCCTGAGTGTGTGTGTGTGTGTGTGTGTGTTAAGGATCCATCTTTGACTGTTTTCCAATGAAAAGAGGGTGTACGGCACATGTAATCCATCTAAAACCTCTCCATCGCTGTCCAGTGTGTTCATGTGAGTGTGACCCACTGTAAGGGCGTAGACAGACTCACAAACCTGCTTCTAATTAACCCACCACCCCAAAACAGGCTCCAAGCAGGGTGTGTAAGAAGGACGTTCGGGAGTGGGATCGGCCACATTTGGAATTGGTTATGAAAGTGAGAGAGAGGAGAGGAATAAGAATGGAATCGACACTCCGATCCAACAGATTCTCAGAGGAAATCCAAAGACCTCCTCAGCCAAGAAACCACACTAAATTATAGCAAACTCGTACAGATGTGGATATATAATCAGATAAAACGCCTGGAGAAATACGATTGACGATTTAGAAGCAGTTTATGGCATGTAATACCGCGTGCATTTATACTTTATTCAATAAATGAGAGCAGGTTTTCTTTACTCGTGACCCGTGGAAGATCTTTGTCCTTTTAGCCATTCCAAACACAACCTGGATTTAAGCCGGATCAAAAGCTTTTCCATCTGTGGGAGGGTTTTGTTTCTGCAAGAGTTTGCTGAAATTGGTTGGATTCAGCTTTACTCTGGACCAGAATGACATGACTTCATTCGATTCAAAAATCTGAAACTGAGAATTATCATTTCACTCGAGAGAGCACTCCAGAAGATTACAGCAACATTCACAGGCTTCCATTAAAAACACTAGTCCATGACTGCTTCTCTCTGTCTAGATCGCTGAAGCGATGATATTTTAAGTGTGTTGTTAACCAAATCATTGAACCAAACAAACTTATCAGCACCTGAGACTTAAGACATCATTACAGGGCTAACTAAATTAAATTCAAACTAAACTAAATTCAAGCTCACATTTTTACAGAAGTGAAAAAGAGAACAGTGAAATTTACTAACCTTAAGGGTAAAAAAGCTAATTAAAGAAAGTGAAAACTATTAAACAAGTTACAAGTAATATGCAAATAATTGTGTGGTTAAATATCCCGATATAGCTACTAAATTTAGTACACATATGCAAAATCAGGCCCATTTACTTACATCACTGCAATGGCAGGCAGACCAAAAGAATAACAAGATTTGCATTTCCAGAAGGAAATAGCAGTGCTTGCAAAGCATAGTGTTAGGTAAGCTGACTTTGGTTCTGATAAAGTGAAAACTAAAAGTAAAAGCTCTGTTATCATGACGCTTTCTGTCTTCTAGTTATGCCAATCAATATATAATGTGACACCTATTTGCAGCTATAGATGATTAAAAAGATGTGCTGTTATGTAAATAAATGCAAGAAAGAAGACCAATCAGAATTCAGGATGCAAATGTTGTCCTCACTGCCAGTTACACTTGTGATTTTAAACATTTTTAATAATAATAATAATAATAAATACATGTGATACAGTGGTTGATAATGTCAGTTATTAAAAATGAAATACACACAATATTTGTGATCACTGATTTGTTTTAAAACCTGTTGCAATGTAACACTCTAATATATACACAGTACGAATGGATAAAGAGAAGGAGGGAAAGTTGGGGCGTATAGAGTATGAAAGTTAATCTCAGTGTCTCCAGCGTTTGATAAACGGCCCCCAAGACTCGCTGTGTGCAAATGGGTCACAGATGCATGTGTGTGCGTATGTTTCGCAGCTGGCCGACCCATCCGAACGCCGATGAGGCCATGCCATGATGAATAGTTGAACTAGTTCAGAGGTCACGATTTCAGCTTCCTGGTATGTGAGCGAGTAGTGTTTCTGTGTGTATGTGTGTGTGGACTGTGCTCCAGAATCCAGTCGCTTGACTTTCAGTATTTCTGTTATCATAAGGGATATTCCTACTACTTCATCTTCAACCATAAGGATCTTTCGGTTCCTGATGCTCAGGAAATGACATATAAAGAAACAAAATGCAACTGCAGTCTATGCCGTGTTCAATTATCAGAGAGATTAATATGTGGTTTATTACAATGCACATCTGCATTTTGCAAAATCAGGATTTTAGGTTTCCGAACGAGTTTCCAAGTTGGAAGTCCGAATTCAAGTGGTGTTTTACGACACTGTTCCAACTAGGAAGTTGGACATTCCAACTTTCCGAGTTGAATGGAATGTGCTTGAGAGTTCCATGCTGGGGAAAATAAACCCCAATAGATTAAACTACCCTAAAGAGGTTTGCTGGTCTTAGCTAACCACCAGGCTGGTTTTCACTTGTCAGGCTGGTTTAGTTTGATGATTTTAGAGCTGTGAATTTCCACCAGAGGGGCCAGGACTCACTAGGGGGCTTCAGCGCACAACCAACCGGGCTGCAAGATGACTTAAAATGATTTACAATAAGACAAAACAAGCTTTAAAATAAGCTAGCATTGAGTTTCTCAGTCTTCCGTCAACAACTATCAATTTATATAATAAATCCAGGAATCTCACAGCCTCGAGAAACCTGGATATGGAAGGGAATTTTGATTTCTAGTCCTGGAAAAGTCTTAATAAAATCTTTAAAAAGTCATGGAATTTAATAAAATCTTGGAATCTTTAAAAAATCATGGACATTTTAATAGTTATGTCAAGTCCTAAAATAGTTTACTCAGTTTTATGGCTTGAGAAAAAAAAAAAAAAAAAAAAAAAAGATTAGAAAAGTAACTTAAATTAATTGCCAATTAAAAGTGTAAGGGCTGAAGAACATTCAGTTAATTATACCTTTGGAATTGTATTAATGCACTACTAATAATAATATATGTTGCTGTTTTGTTGTTAATATTTTATTTTATTTTATTGCATTGCCACTTTTTGTTTTTTGGACATAAAAAATATAAAACAAGTAGCTTCATCATTACAGCAGAACCAAGTACCAAATAGCAAAAGTATTTTGGGGGCTTTTGAATAATTGTCTTTGGCATCAAAAAGGTTGACAATGCAGTCTTAAAGTAGGTTTTGGCTTACTGACCAGCTAAAGCAGCTTAAAGGATTAGTTCACTTTTAAAAAAAATGTTGCTGATAATTTACTCACCCCCATGTCATCCAAGATGTCCATGTCTTTCTTTCTTCAGTCGAAAAGAAATTAAGGTTTTTGATGAAAACATTTCTCCATATAATAGACTTCAATGGGACCCAAACGGTTCAAGGTCCAAATGACAGTTTCAGTGCAGCTTCAAAGGGCTTTAAACGATACCAGACGATGAATAAGGGTCTTATCTAGAGAAACGATCGGTCATTTCAAAAATAAATAAAAACGTTTAAGTTTTATAAGCACAAATGCTCGCCTTGCTCTGTTCTGTGATGCGCGTTCGTGACGTCACGTAATACGCAATTGCGTTGAAAAGGTCACGGTTGACGTAAAATCCAAAATTTTCTTTTAGGCTTTTTAATATTAAAACACCCAGGATACGCACACGAAATGGGCATTTTAAACCATAAACTGACACAAAGACATTTGAATATGTGTATATGGTCCTCCTTCCGCACATTTGTAAACACTGACTCGGTACTTCCGCCTACATCAAGCGTGACCTTTTCAACGTAATTGCGTATTACGTGACGTCACAAACGCGCATCACAGAACAGAGCAAGGCGAGCATTTGTGCTCATAAAACTTAAACGTTTTTATTTATTTTTGAAATGACCGATCGTTTCACTAGATAAGACCCTTATTCATCGTCTGGTATCGTTTAAAGCCCTTTGAAGCTGCACTGAAACTGTCATTTGGACCTTGAACCGTTTGGGTCCCATTGAAGTCTATTATATGGAGAAATGTTTTCATCAAAAACCTTAATTTCTTTTCGACTGAAGAAAAAAAGACATGGACATCTTGGATGACATGGGGGTGAGTAAATTATCAGCAAATGTTTTTTTAAAAGTGAACAACTCCTTTAAACCAGCTAGCCACTTTAGGCCAGTTTAAACAGGGTTAATGTACATGTGTGTGTTGGCAGTGGGCCGCGTTTCATTAATGTCCATTGTGAGTTTATAGGGCAAAAGTGTATATGAAAGATTTCACAGCTGTCTTCCAGAGAGAATATAGAGCAAGGGATCTGACTACTGTCCACAGGGTCCACAGCCATCACACACATTTGCTGTTAAAGCCTGTCCACACCCTGTCACAGGGCCCCTCTGGCCCACAGCCTGGATGAGATTTCCTTTGTGTGCAAGTGTGAGTGAGTGTGTGTGTGTGTTTGGCTACTCTTGTGGATGTTATTTCATTTAAATACCCAGTCTCAGACAGAAGGGCCAACAGGGGGTGACATGAGGGGCCGGGGGTGACAGCATGTATGTTTGCATTTGTGGGTGTTACGGCTGGACCATATGACATTATATACTGTGCAGAGGCAGAAATGTGTCAGCCCGTAGTTTTTGCTACATAATTTATAGCTTAATTTGCACGGCTATCGTGGGTAATACTGCACATTATTTATCCATATAATGTACAATATGTGTGTACTGTGTTTGTAAAAATACCTATCCCAAGCAGTGTTATTTTTGTATTACTGATATACTATTATAAAACATATATATTAATATTTTGAATTAATTTTATTTTTATTGTTTTTTTTTAAATGTCTATGCAGTTTTTAAATTTAATTGTATTTTATTTTAGTTATTAAAGTGTCCCTATTATGGATTTTTGAAAATGACCTTTCATGCAGTGTGTAACACAGCTCTAAGTGAATGAAAATATCTGCAAAGTTTTAAATCTGAAAGTGCACCGTGTATAAAGTTATTGTTTCTCAAAAGAAATGGTCATCTCGGAATCATTGAAAAGAGTCGTTTTTAAAACGAATCCCAAGCTGTTTCATGTTGATGTCATCATGAAACATTAGCATATCGCCTGACCACTTGTGTGCGCAGACCTCAGAAAAACTAGATTTTAACGTGGGTCTGAATGAAAATGCAAATTCATTCTTTGCCACTAGGTGACAATTTTGGAGCGTTAAAAGCTCACAAACTCTGCTTTAAATGAAATCGGCCTATCACTGCATATTAGCGTCACGCAAAGGAGGGGTTTGGAAAAATTAATCGAGTGAATCGTTTGGGAGTCATTGAGCAGATAAGGTAAAAATAAATGCACATTATAAGAAAATGAACGAGTTTTTTGACCTTGCATGCATGTCGACCTGATTGGGACTCAAAATACGAACCTTTCATAACCCATAATAGGGGCACTTTAAATCTATTTTATTATTTTTTTGTAAGTTTTATGTTTGTTATTTTAGTGCATATAAATAAACAAAATGAACATTGAAAACAAGTAGTTTTTTGGTTTTTTTAAATGGTTTACTTTATTTTATTTCAGTTAAAGTTAATTTTATTTCAAGTTACAGAAGTCTTTTTTTTTAGTTTTTAGTTATAATTAACTATAATAACCCTGATCCCTACATAACTAAACACTTTTCAGTGTTTAAGAAAACAATAATTATTTCTCCAATTCTGTTTATGACACTAATGGAACAAAAATTACACACTTCACCTTTACGTGCTGTTTCGTTCTAAAACAAGATATTCATTTGCAAGAGAATCAGATCATATATTATTATGGAAAAATCTATTAAATATGCCATTTTGAAATAGTCTGATATACTAAAAGCATGCGTATGGCCCCTTTAAAAAACAATGGGTGAGGTAGAGAGAGGGAGAGCGAGAGAGAATAATAAGTTAATGGTGTGTGTCCTGAAAAACTCAATAACATTTACGGACTATTTGATACTGCATCCATTCATCTTCCTAACATAAAATATCTATCGACCACTATAAGGTATGATTATGAGTGATGTATAGTCCTGCTCAATCCATAATGGCCTGCATTACCCCGCTGCCCAAAGGCGACACGCTAAGCTCTGAAATACTACTGCTCTAAAGTGACGCTCAAATACAGACAGATATATTTCACTTCACACACATCATTCAGCCTGCAGGCGCTGTAAATTACAGACAGTGAGTGTGTGAGAGAGAAATCTCATTTACAGCTAATCAATGAATTACCAAAGCATGCTTGCATTATGTAATGAAGCAAAATTTCATAAACTGATTGAGTGTCATTAGTCTAAATACTAGAAACAACAAAAAATTGGGAACCCTCATTTTTACAAAAATACTATTGATATAACAATCTACATGTCAAAACATATTTTCAGACCCGATTTGTGAGTATTAAAATGACCTGAAAGTCATGAGATCATCAGTGGTGAATGGCTGAGAGTAAATCATAGAAACACTGGTCAGAGCAGCTTCGGTCTGTACGGTCAAATCTAATCGAGTGATGGGCTGAAATGTGACCTATTTCTCTTAGCATGATGATTTCTGCTGGTGTAGTGATTTTATTAAGATATTTAGGTCACAGTCGGGCTGTGCGTCTGCGCTCCAGGCAGGGGCTTAGGCTACGCTACAGTAACCTCTACATCCATTTGATATGTAATTGAAAACATACAAGTGGATTAACTGCAAAGGATTCGATGCCAGTAAGAGAGAGAGAGATAGGGATAAGAAGATATACATTGGGGACCAAAATTTGAGGCCTGATATTTTCCATTGTAAGACTGACTATAAACACTTTTCAGTTTTCAGGAAAACACTAAATATTTATGCAGTTACACTAATGGTGCAGAATTTACACACTTCAACCTTTTTTAACTTAAAAATGTAAGTTCAGTTGCTGCCTTAAATTTTTTAAGTAGAATCAACTTGATTGTACAAGTCATTTCAACTGAAATAACATCAAACCGACTTGAAAAAAAAATCAAGCTGAATTGCATGTACTGTAACTAAGAAAGAGTTGAAATTGCTCAACTTATTTTGACGATTTAATGTGAAAAAATAAAGTTTTTATACTGATCATATACTTTTTTAAAACATGAAAACACGATAAATGTATTAATTTACAAACGAATCAGAAGCAGAATCATGATAGCAAACAAACTAGTCTAAGTCCTTAGCATGACTTAACATTAATTAGAATAATAATAATAAAAAAAAAAAAAAAAAAATGTTAGGTTAGTAGAAGGAAAACATTTTTTTTTTTACAAAATCCTAAAAAAAAAATCCATTTAATTTCAGGTTTAAATGAAATCAATGTGGACTCAAACCTTTGCCCCCAACTGAATTTTTTTCATTTGTTAAAACATAAAAAACATGCATTAAAGTAAATCCTGGACATTCTTGTTAGCACTGTCTGTATAAACAGCAGAAAGCGACACAATAGATGTTGATACAATAGATTAAAGTGCATTAGACTAATCTGATGTTTACTAATCCTGTGCTAAAATGTGAGCACGCAAATCTAAAACCAGCGCTAATTCAGAGTGAATCTGTTTAACATGGATGGCTATAACCTTGGGTGTAAATGACGCCTAATCTTCACAATAACTTTTTTTTAAATATCAGGTCCAAATTTATCTGGCTTTAAGATAAGGCACAAGCTTGTCAGAAGAATCTACTTCCCATTTCTAGTCAAAATTACACAATGTCACATTCAAGTGCTCTGTGGTCAGAAAAGAACAGGGAACTAAGTAACTAACTTGCTGACAATAAAGGAATTTATATCCAATAATAACTGCATATTTAAAAACTGATTAATTGCCACTACTGAATCTGACCTCTTCTGTACACAAACTCGGTAATAAATCTGAAGTCAGACATGAAGAAGCCTTCATGTGTAACCATTCTGACTTTTATTTTGATCTCCTTCAGTAAAATACTTTATTTATACTATTAATTCACTATCAATTGTTAAATGGGCTCTACATGTTGAAACTAACCAACAAGTGAGATTCACACATTTTGTTGAGTAAGTAGTTTGTCTTCATCAGTGTTTCACCACAACATACACTATGAAAAGTAGTACAGGCAAATATTGATTTTTTCATAAACCACTAAAGGAAACTTCTTGTGTGAAGTGTGAGTTGAAATGATCTGAGAGAGGTGCGATCAAAGCATTAAAGAAAGCAACCCGAGTTATACCTGCAAACATAGCGCCAAACCTCACATCAAACCGCTTACAAACAGACACACAAACTACACAAACATACAGGCCTGCTGCACGTGTATTAAAATAAATAAATAAATTATTTTATTTAGGGGATATTTTTATCAAGGATGCATTAAATTGCTCAAAAGTGACAGTAAAGTCATTTATACTGTAACAAAAGCTTTCCGTTTCAAATAAATGCTGCTTTTGTACACTCTATTCATCAACAATCTTGAAAAAATATATAAAAAATATGAAGCAGTACAACTGTTTTCAACATTGATAATAATCAGAAATGTTTCTTGAGCACAGCAGTAAATCAGCATATTAGAATGATTTCTGAAGGATCATGTGACTCTGGAGACTGGAGTAATGATGCTGAAAATTCAGCTTTGCATCACAGAAATAAAATATATTATAAAATATATTTAAGTAGGAAAAAAAATATTTTCAATTGTAATAATATTCCTGTTTTGGACCAAATAAATGCAGCCTTGGTGATCATAAGATACTTCTTTCAAAAACATAAAAAAAAAAAAAATTGGAAGTGTATTTCTTTGGATGATAAAAATCTTTAAATTGAAAATATACCCATGATGCCATAATTCTGCCTACATAGGTAGCTCACTAGAAAGTGTGTAAAATCTGCGAGACAGAGGGGGTGGGTTATTATATTCCTCTAAACCACTAGATAGCACAAAAACATGGCTTAGCACCTTCCAAAACATCTTTGCATCTTTGATGCGACCGCGCGCAGCAGTGCAAAGTTGATTCTGTGCTTACTTGATCTAATATTTTATGGGTTTTTTTTAAGTAGCAAATGAGAATTGCTAAAATGAATGCATACATTTTGAGACAAAGGTCTTATTAACAATTTTCAGTTTTATTTAAGATAATTAAAGCAACAGTTTTCAAATAACGAAAGAATGTGTAAAAGTATGGTATTTGGGGTAAAAAGCGCCCCTGCTGTTGGGGCTAAAGGCACACAGTAATTAACATGATAATTAATAGATCGCTGACTTATCCATTTGTTGACATGACATGGTTAGATTCAGATGGTAAATATCATATGTTGTTATAAATATCATGTATATTATGTATGTGTCCATATAAAAGATAATCACCATGTTTAGAATGAGACCATCATATTTAAAAACATGATTATAATCATATCATATAATAAAATATATTTTGTTGTTACTACTGTAAATATATTTTCAATTATTATTGGATCTCCTTCAATACTTTCAGAATCTTTCAAATGATTTTGTTTCTGTATTTTTAAATATTTTTTTATATTAACATTTTATTGACTGTGTATTTATTGAACAAAAATTGTTGTTATTATTATTTTCAAATTAAGCAGAAAACAGTACAAACTTTGCTAAAGTGATTGTTTTGTATTAACTTAGACATTATTAAACAAAACATTATTTTAGCTGAAGTATTTGAATCACTACCGTGGGCCTTTTACCCCGTGTGTGGGGTGAATAGCACTTTTTTTTTAAGGTGGGCCTTTAGCCCCATTGTACCCTACTTATAAAGCACACACATTAATGCCTTATTCTGCATGACCATATTCTAGATCCCTTAACCCTCCTAAAATTAACAGCTACAACATCTAACATTCAATAAGCAGCAAATTAGGAGTTTATTGTTTTTGTTCCTGCACAATTTCCTAAATGCAAAGCATGCTGTGGAAAATTCTACAGACGGCACAAATCCGACTACTTTTACATGCAACACACCTAGCCACACCACCAAGAAATGGAAGAGCTGGTAGAGCTGTTCACACAGGAGCCATTCAAAGACAACAAGACAGAGAGCAGCAAAAATGACACAGAATGCAACTACTTTTACATCAAAACACAGTAGTGCTCATGGTTAATAATTCATTAACAGTAGATCTAACTAACTAACTAACTAAATAAGACCCTTCAGTTTTCATAATTTATGTAAAAAAAAATTGGTTGTAGTTCATTGATCATTATTGTTTCATTGACACGTCTGCTTCATGAAATGAACGAGGGAGCGATGCTGAAGCCGTCTGTATGTTTCATCACAGCATCTGTGACCTAGATTCCTGCTTTTCCCCAGATATCCCTCTCCTTCACTCATTCCTGCCTCCCCCTTCATCCCTCGCTCATAAATGTTTGATTATTTCTCCTACAATAGCTGTATTTATGCCATTGCACATACTCTGACTCTGAGGTGACAGAAAGGAAGGTGTTGCTTGTAGTCAGATATTGTCATGTCAGGTCTGTCTCTCAAGAGATGGTTGAATGAGTGTGTGTTTTAGTTCAGTATAACACTGCTCTGTGTCTCTGTTCTGGGGTTCAGGCTTGGCTATTTGAGTGCATGAGACTTTGTCATGCCCTGGATGCAGTTGTCATGGTTACAGTGCAGCAGAGACGAGCCTATCTCCAGGGTTACCCAAGTGGATGCACATGCAGGAACTGAAGGGGAACCAGAAAATAACTAAAAAAAAAACATAATTTAACACAAATGTGTCTCCGAATCTGTGATTTTCACTCTCTCTCGTGTACACACACACACACACACACACGTACAGCTGTTAATCTCATTCCAGTAAGCAGACTGAACTGGCTCAGGGAGGTAATCTGCAGAAAACCTGCTTTTTGGACACACTGGGACAGCTGGCGTCAAATGCAGCCAATATACACACACACACACACAAGCGCTCTCATTTTTCTCATCCCTCTTTTTACAGTATATCTCTCTGCTCTCTTTCGAACACAAGTACTGTGGAGTGAATTCACTAAACAGTTTCTAGTGTGGTATTTCAGAGTGAAATCCTTTTCCATTCACTAACCGCTCACAATCCAAGTTAACCAAGCGATATCTGCTGCCATGAGTATTTAAATTAAGTCATTATCATGTCAGCGCAAACACACACTCTTTTATATGCTAATTAAACTCTTTGCTTGGCAAAAAATTCACATGATGCAAATACAGCCTGTGAAAAGCAAGCAAGCAATACACAAATTTTCCTTTTTCTACCAATCGTGGCTGCAGTCATACATCAAAATGATGATGAAATGATAGAGATGAGCTGAAAACTGGGCACGTGTCCAAAGCTGTGTGCAGCTGAGAGCACTTTCAGCATTTTAAAGAGGAGATTCAGGTGGCTGTTGTAGTCTGCTGCTGCTGCATCCTCTATAACGTTGTACTCAAATCAGCTCTGTAAGATAGAGAACTGCAGCGTGCAATTTGTATTCAGCACTAATTTTTTGGCCGTTTGTGCCGTTATACGATTTGCATAATTCCTTCAGTGAATCGGCTGCTGAAATAAATCAGACTTCACATGCAAATAAACATTGCTATCAGCGAGTGCAATTTACTGTTAGTGCACGACAGAGAGAGTATATAGTCAAGTCAAGTTGAGCTTTATTGTCATTCTGCTACATGTGGGGACATACAGTGGAACGAAATGTCGTGCCTCGCAGGACCACGGTGCTACATAAATACAGACATACAACAATGAAGTAAAAAACACTATAAACCTATACACTACTAACCTACTGACAGATTTAACTATAAATATACTATATAGTAATAGTATTTACCCTATACAAACTAAAACATAGAAGATAAAAAATACAAACTATACGAATGCTTCACAAATACGGTACATGTGCAAAGAGAGACATTTGAGTCAGCAGCTGGTTGGGGAACAGAGCAGGATGATTTGTAGTGCATGAGCATGTAAACATACATATATTGCTGAGTCTTTTGTGGGATTGTGTACACGCAGCAGTGTGTGTAAAGTGTCTAGTGCACATAGAGGAGAGTGTGTTACTACAGGTGGTTTGTACAGGCCCACTCACCTGTGTGTAGCACACTTCGAATTGCACAAAAAAAAAGTTCCATACAGTTTTTTTTTTGGTGTGGTAAGGTTGGGAGGGGGGGGGGGGGGGGGGGGGGGTGTTTGGGGGGGGGGGGCGTGGTCCATGTTTCAGCAGGTAGGGGTTTGCATGGGGTTTCAGAGGGGGGCGGGGTGCTTTGAGTTCAGGGCTCTCACAGCCTGGGGGTAAAAGCTGTTGAGCAGTCTGGCAGAGCGGGCTCTGATGCTCCGGTACCGTCTTCCTGATGGTAGGAGCTGGAAGAGACTGTGGGAGGGATGGGTGGAGTCTTTCACGATGCTGTTGGTTTTGCTGGAGCATCGTGTAAGGAAAATGTACAGGATGGAGGGGAGAGGGGCACCGATGATCTTTGCAGCGGTGTTCACTGTCCGCTGGAGGGCCTTGCGATCAGCAGGTCTGCAGTTCCCGTACCAGACAGTGATGCAGCTGGTCAGCACACACTCAATGGTGCCTCTGTAGAATGTGGTGAGGATGGGTGGAGGGAGACTTGCTCTTTTCAGTCGGCGGAGAAAGTGTGCCTTCACTTGTGCCAGTTTTTCAACTGCCTTTTTGGAGAGTGACATGGTGTTGGTGGTCCAGGTGAGATCCTCTGTGATGTGCACCCCCAGGAATTTAGTGCTGCTGACTCTCTCCACAGTCGAGCTGTCGATGGTCAGTGGGGGGTGGTCAACGGAGTTTCTCCTGAAGTCCATCACAACCTCCTTTGTCTTCTCCACATATAGAGTATAATAGTGAAGATTGGTCCCCAAACTAAAGTTTAACCATATAATTGTCATGACAGGCAGTCAGACAGACAGATAGATAGATTTTCCATTTCAGTGTAACTCATTCATTTTCTCCATCTTCCCCCAAACTCTCTCTCACACTGTTGCTCTCACTCGATGGACCAAATCATCCCATTTACACCTCCTGCCCCCTTAGGTTGCCTTGGTAACAGCCTGTGTGGTGCTAGCGACGGATTGGTTGCCGGGGGCAACATGCTTTCCAATCAAACCGGTTACTGGGGTCAACATCTTAACTGATACAGAACCTTATAAGTGAATGAATTGGAAAGCTCATAACATGATGCGTGAAGTGCAGGAAACTCAACCCACTGAGTTTAAGTCGCTAACCTGGCTAAGCTAACAACATGAAACTCAGTTCACACCAAGAATGAAAAATATAAAAGACAACTATAATGATAACTACATTAACGTCCACGCCAACAAATAAGAATCTTTATTATAAACACACACTCTGAAACTTTATATGCATGACAAGTAGAATGTATTCTAATTGGCTGTCAGTGTTTCTAAAATGAAAATTCGGTCATCATTTAATTACCCTTAAGTGAATGTTGGTAACCAAACATTTCACAGTAGCTCTTGACTGCCATAATATTTTCTTCCATACTATGAAAGTCAACGGCTACCGTCAACTGTTCGGATATCAATATTCTTCAAAATACTGTCTTGAAAGAAATACAGGTTTGGAACGGCTGAAAGTTATCAACAGTCTATTGACCAAAGTACATTTTAAGGCCCACTTACAAAAACAATTACAACCATTAAAAAAGAAAGAAAAAACACATACACACACACACACACACACACACACACACAACAATAAAAACACTAATAACACAAAATAGAATAAAATAAAACCCCAAGATGTAATGAAAGTGATCTGTCAAACAGTAATTTACAACATCAAAATAAATTCTTTTAAAGGGGTCATATGATGCGATTTCACGTTTTCCTTTCTCTTTGGAGTGTTACAAGCTGTTTGTGCATAGATCAGATCCCTGAAGTTGCAAAGACTAGTCTCAAAACTAAAGAGATATTCTTTCTAAAAGTTGACTCGACCACGTCCCCTAAAACGGCTCGTTTAAACATGCCCCCACATGTCTACATCACGGTGTGGGAAAATTTGCAAAACACAGCCCAAACGTACACGCAATGAAAGAAGGCGTAACTATTATTCTCGCTGTAGTGTTGTTGCTGCCGGCGCCATGTCCTGGAGATGCTGTCTTTCGTTGTGAAAGTACTTTGTTTGGGCTTCCAAAACAACTAGAAATCAGTGGTTAAGTTGTGTTTACAACACTGTTCCAGAACAGTTCAACCCAAATATTAGAGTGTGTGCAGCGCATTTTACGGAGGACTATTTCCTGAACCTGGGAGTAGCCTGCCAGCTGTGCACAAAGGCTGTTTCTATAAAGTGGGGCAATTCCAACTTTGCAAGGACAGTCTGACGCTTCTGACTCGGCGCGTTTCAGAGAGGCGGGGCATAGAGGAATAACAATAATGTACAATATGTGGAAAATAATGTGCACTACTGTGTGGTCACTGTAGAGTTTCTTTATTTAAAGCAGCATCGCCAACTACTAGCCTGGCATTCATAATATGGCATTTTTGTGGATCTGTGTGAACAGGGATTGTTTTTACAACATTGGCATCCGCACATAAAATTTACCAAAATTTATTTGATTTTTAGTGCAATCGTAAATTATTTCTTTATTATTTATTTTCTTATATTAATTATTTTTATATAATGTTTTGGAGCTGCCACTGTACTCCACTCATAAAAGACACTGAACACACAAATATTAGGCAAAGTAGCCAATGTGTGAAAAAAAAAAAAAACTGCCATGTAAAATTTTAAGGCCAAGCAAAGTCTGCCAACCAGTTGCATTAGCAGTGAGCAAACTGTTATGTGGATTGCAATGCGAAAATTCACCTTTCAGCAAATAATTTCACCTACTGGGAAAAAATTATGCTGCCTAGTTAATATTCATGAGCCAAGCGGAAATAGTTTTTAACCTGTCCCCCACATTTCAGACAATCTGTTTAAATCCATTCTGTACATATATTCCCCAGTCAGAGCAGAAAACACGAGAAGAGCATGCAGATTTTATGTGGGTTGTCACAGGAGATGTGAGAATTCCAGTCAGAAATGGCTGACAGCAGACTGGAACAACTGTTAATCATACTCCGAGACACAGCGCCACCTAGCCACAACAGCACACACTGACAGAAACACACACATGTGAGTGAAACTCTCTCACACACACACACACACACCCTGTAGAATGTGCAGCACTGCACATAGCAGAGCAGAACATTTAGCGGTTAGAAGACCGGTCCAATTAGGAAACATATTTCACAGTCTTTATAGGACTGACAAACACAACATCACTGCTCAGATTCCCACATGCCACATGTGTTACTAACAGCCCAGCGAGAAAATCACACTCACTTATTTACCACTCCACACTGACTGATTGTTACGTTTGGTGAATTCCAAGACATCTCATTGTCACATTATTAACTAGAAAGGCATCCCATCTGCTTGGGTGAATCCAACACAACGGTCAAGAATATATTCCACACCTAATTTAAAAATGAAAAATGCATCGCTCTTAAACAAAAAGGAAAAATCATTAAAAAAAAAAAAATTGCACTGTGACATTCACTTAGTCTCAATACAGCAATGCACAAAAACGTATTCTTTTTTTGTACATTTTTGTAAGGCAAAAAAAGTTTCAGAATACTTCAATAATATCATTATTAAAAGACGATTAATATTCTGTAATATTATGTTGAAAACAGTTGTGCTGCTTAATTGCTCAATTTGTTCAGGTCTATTTAATAAAGAGAAAGTTCAGCATTTATTTGAAATAGAAATCTTGGTAAGAATGTATTAAAGGCTTTATATAAAAAGTAGTTTTATTGCATAAATTATGCCTTATAATGCACTGATCTCATGAATAATTGTAACCACAGTTATAACAAGTATTTATACATTGTTACACCTTCAGAAACTGTAATGCATTTAAACACAACAAACAACCCTTCAAATGATAATGCATTTTAACGACATTATCAATACCTTTACAATGCATTATACATAAAGACTACCGAAATCGTTTGTAACATTATAAATGTCTTTACTGATCAATTTAGGGCATCCTTGCAAAACAGTCTTACTTAACCCAAAATTATTATTATATTACATTAATGGTGCAACTATGAGTTTATAATAAATAAAGCATTTATTAGAAATAAATCACTGTGTACGTGGCCTGTGTGACACTAAAGTTTGCACTGTAAACCAGTTTCAAAAAGACCAACAAAAAAACCTCTAGTAATTTAAAATATTCATACAGCATAAAGATTTTAATTAGCTGGCAAAGAGCTTGAAGAGAAAAACACACAGAGCTTTTCAACACAATATTTCATTTCCTCTCAATGGAAACCACACACTGAACACACAGCAGCAGGCCAAGAGTCCTGATGAATCACTGTCCATCTCTGTCTCTCTCCTCATGTGAGGATCACTCATTATTAGAGCAGTTATAAACCTAGTGAGCTGCCTACCAAGACGGCACTTTAAGGGGTTTCTTGACAGGAACGATAATAGGCATCCTAATTAATATGCTTTCTAAAAAACTAAAAATGATGGATGATTTTACTCAGCCGTAGATAAAGTGTGACACGGACACTAACACTCATAAGGAAATGAAAACTGGAAGTGTGTATGTATGTGCAGCTTCACAAATCCAAATCTGTTCCTCTACAGATAAGAAAAACATCAACCTCCAGCACAACGTTCATCCACTGAGGAACAAAAGATGAGAGAGACACAAAAAAGACATGATGAAATGGAAATAAACAATGGCTGCTTTGGAGACGGTGCATCAGAGAGAGGAAGACTTGGAAAGAAAGAAAAGGACACAGGCAGAGACACTCTTCATCTGCTGATCATGTCATGAGGAACGAGTGCAAAGATAAGACCAAAGAATAACAGACGTGCAGATAGAGAGAGAGAAAGAGTCAGAGAGAGGGCGCGCGTAATGGATAGCAGATGTTAGAGACGCGGTCAGCGGGGAAATCTGCCTTTATGAGCAAATAATTCCATCATTTGTGTGAAAAACACTGCATTTTTCCATCCCTCACATGTGAGTGGCCTTAATGACACAATTAAACATCTCCATGTGTGTGTGTGTGTATGTGTGTGTGTGTGTAGAGCACAACCGAGTGAAGATAATCACATATGGAGCAGCTGTGTGGCATCCATTAGCACATTCTGTTATACTCCAATTAAGTAACTTTTATTCATTTTTCTAAACAACCAATGCAGCAGCATCAGCATCTGGAGCAGCCAAGAGGTTTACGTGATGTTTGACCAATGCACAACATATCAAGTTGATGTTCTCTGGAAAATGTCAACGTTTGAGGTACTCGAAGTTCAACTGAAGTTTAGTCACGTGATGGAGCAACCCAGCTTTTTCAACGTGGACTAAAGAGGAAAAAAACAACCTGTTAGATACAGATATGCTTAGAAACAAAACAAATATGAATATTAGTAGGCCAGAGATCAGAAACATCACAGATTGGCTTTGATGTAATGATCAAAACTGCTGTTCAAAAGTCTCTTACGCTCACCAAGGCTGCGTTTATTTGATCAAAAATACAGTACAATAATGTTTTATGAATTTTCAGCATCATTACTCCTGTCTTCAGTGTCACATGATCTTTCAGAAACCATTCTAATATGGGCATTTGCTGTTTGAGAAACATTTCTTAATGTCAGTGTTGAAAACAGTCGGTCAATCCAAGGAAATAGCTTGAAACTAGATATTTAATGAGAAGTTAATGCTGTCATTTTGACAGAGGATTAATTTAGATTAGGGAACACTATTCACTATTAATGACTTGTTTATTAGCATGCATATTACTCGAATATTGGCTGTTTATTAGTACTCAAAGCACATATTAATGCATGACCATATTCTAGATCCCTTAACCTAAACATAACTACCACAACAACTAATTTACTACAAACAAGCAGCAAATTAGGAGTTTAGAGGGAAAACTAATCTAAAGTGTTACTGAGGATTATGGAGATATTTGTATTTATTTTTTAATTTAGCATAACTTGTTTCAATAAACCGTGCACAATAAGATGGGGAACATGCATTAAAAAGTAAAAATCATTTTAGAAGTATCTTGTTTCCTTCCTTTAGCTCTTTCATTTGTCTCTCACTCTGTGGTTTATCTGGCGGGTGAAAAGAGAGAGAGAACGTGCAGAGCATGCTCAGATTTCACATTTCTTCTGATCATCCATCATATCCAGAGACATGGTTTCATTATCTCAGACTCTCTCTCTCAGAGTGATAGAGCAGATAAATGAGTGCCATGACACAGGGGCTGACATTCCCTGAGGACATACAGACTCAGACGGATGTGTGTGTGGTCTCGGCTCTATTGTGTTATCACAAGAATCAGTCTTTATGAGGCTCAATCATAAGGCATTGTCTGTGATTTTTCAGTCTGATTATTTGAGATAATAAACTGTTAGATAGCTACCCTGATTGGCCGGTCGTTCTGAGAATCAATCATGCATTTATGCTATTGAGTTCTACACATATTTACCTCTCTAAAATATAGCCGATTTAAAAGTTTTATTATAAGTGTGCGCAGCAGTTTTGTCGTCTGCCGATTTAAATGCTTGAGTTCTTTAAAGCAGGATGGATTTTGATCGGCTGTCAATGTTTTTATTGTTCGTGCGCTGCAAAAAAATAGTTGAAATTGATATCGTCCCTCTGTGTCATTATCATTATAGCTATGGTGTGGACGTCCCTATTTTTACAGTATTAGAATGATTATTAAACTTTACAGTTAAAGTTATTGCTATAGTTACCATCCTTGGTGTGCACAGGCCTAAACTCTAGGAAAATAGTCTACACAACACTACAATAACAATAAAGACATAGTGGAAAGATATCATTAAGGTCATTTTCAGAGCTTTTTTTTCCAGCTGATGAATGATTTGATGCTTTCAAGTAGGATGGACTTTGACTGGCTGTCAATGTTTTATTTACAGCCCATCAAATTCCATCCTACTTGAAGGCGTTTGCTGGGATTAGTATGTTCTCAGAATGAATAAACAGAACATGATTGTTCATTGGTGATGCTAAAGTAGTTATTGTTATACTTTTCTAGTGTGAACAGACATTAAACCTCTTTCATAGAAATGTTCACTAAATGTATCTTGTCATCGTTTACTCAACATCATGTTGCTCCGATTCCATCTTTTTTCTATAGTGGTTCAATAAAACTAATAAAGATTCATAGTGATATACACTAAGTGAGACAAAAAACATCATAAAGCACCATTAATGTATTCCCTATGACTTTATAATATGTGACCCTGGAGCACAAAACCAGTCTTAAGTCGCTGGGGTATATTTGTAGCAATAGCCAAAAATACATTGTATGGGAAAAATACATTTTTCTTTTATGCCAAAAATCATCAGGACATTAAGTAAAGATCATGTTCCATGAAGATATTTTGTAAATTTCCTACTGAAAATATATAAAAACGTAATATTTGATTAGTAATATGCATTGCTAAGAACTTCATTTGGACAACTTTAAAGGCGATTTTCTCAATATTTTGATTTTTTTTGCACCCTCAGATTCCAGATTTTCAAATCGGCCAAATATTATCGTCCTATCCTAACAAACCATACATCACTGGGAAGCTTATTCAGCTTTCAGATGATGTATAAATCTCAATTTTGAAAAATTGACCCCTATGACTGGTTTTGTGGTCCAGGGTCACATATATTCCCTATGATAATATACTATCATATACTAAAATTTGAATGGAAATTATTGTCTGCCATTCTGCCACAACTGATTTGCTTTTGTAAAATTTGCAGCATCATAATATGTCACATGATGTGCAAAAACCAACCATATCTAAATAGCTAAGTTTAACTGAGCACAAGAAGATTGTAAGCAAAGCTGTGAAAATAAGACCCAATGAGGAAGTGTTTTAACTCTATCTTGAATCATGCATTGCATTGTGTTGTGTTTTAGGGTTGAAGTAAATGTCCATAAACGGAAAACATAATTCCATGCCAGGATATACAATACATCCATTTTCCAACATTTTTTTTTAATTGTTATTCTGACAGTGCATGAATGAGATTTTAGTATAACAAATTATAACCAAATTGTATTACCAAAAGACGTCTTAAATTTTGGCTTATATTTATTGTGCTTTAATGATGCTTTTTTTTCTTTTTTGTACTTATCTTCCTAATATCTCATGATGAAAATAATATGGAGTGAGTAAATAAAAAAAGTTAACATTTTTGGGTGTACTATCCTTTTAAAGCTCCAGTGAACGCTGGTGTAAGCACATATTGATCCCAGTGTAAACACATTATAGTGGATGAAGCAGAACTTGATATGTGCAATAATTAAATACTATTTTTCAGGGTGAAACAGCTCCTGAATTAACTGTATTCCAGTTCACAGAATTTTCTGATCGGCATAGCTTTGACGATAAACTCCATCTTTGAGCGTTTCAAAACAGCTTAAACTTTCCAAACACATTCTCATCTTTCAGAGCACTTGGGACACACAATACCCACAAAATCCTTGAAAATGGTGTCTGCCTTCAGGGCTTAAGAGGAGAGGAAAAGAGACTCTTTGTATGCCATTCTTGGGTGATTAGAGGAAACATTCCCAGGATTCCTCAGTGGCAAGCATGGTTCCATCACCGCTAGCAACATTCCTATGCCCTCATTCATGCTTATGGATTAGAAAAGATATTGTGCGAAATACACCAATCTGGCACTAATATGAGCTCTGCGATCTATCAATAGACCTTTAAAGAGACAAAGACAGAGAAAGAAGACAGCTTGAAACACAGTACAAAAAAAACCCAAACAGAGAAGTGTGACAAACTATTAAAGAAATTCTGAAATCCAGAATGTTAAATTAATAAAATATATTTTTAAAAAAATTTGAAAGAAAAACTCACGGTGTTTCGTGTGCAGCGCTCCAAATAAAGCAAGCTCAGAGATATGAAAAAATAAATAAAGAAAATTGCTGATACTAACATTTTTCCATTAAGAAAAGCATACTAGCAGGCTGAAAAAAAACAACAACAGAACTAAAAGTCATTTTAAAAATAGATAATATATTTTTAAAAAATGGCACAATCTAGCTCTCATTTACCAACATTACTAATAATCAGAAATTACAGCCATGGACCAGCTAGACAGCATCAGAAGCTGGCTTTAACTGAATTCTTTCACCACAGTTACGTGTACAGTTAGGAAATCTTGAGCCCAAACAGGTGGGAATAAAACCAGCATCGATATAGCAACAGACTTGTCAGTAAAAAGCTTGTAACACTATCCATTCCTGACAGAGCAGAGAAAGGGAGGACGCGGTCTCAGGAATACAGATGACGCAAATCAGAATAAAGACGAGGAGCATTGTTTCTATGGTAACCGTCCTCCCAGTCTAATCCGGGGCTCTGACTATAGTGCCTCCCAGTTTGGAGTTTTTGTTCTTCTTTTTTTCTCTCTCTCATAAAAGAACATGGACCACCTGGAGGGAAACCACACTAGTTAGCAACTGAAGCAGCGAGCTAAAACCAGGGTTCCCACACTTCATTTGTGATTACCGGGTAAAGATTTTTGTACAAATCATTTTATAGTAATTGCATTTACAAGAACAACTGATCTCTTGCTAAAAATTTGAACGATCATTTTCTAGCCAATGAAATATTTTACAACCGATCATATTAGGATATTACCTTGTAGATTTTTAATGGGAACCCAATAAAAAAAGAGACCAGAAATACGACACAAAAGTGAAAGCATAACGAGAGTTGCTTGAGGGTTCCCTCGTGAGATTTCAACCTGACATTTTAAACTGAAGTTGTAAAAGGTAAATTTGACATCTAAAGGGCAACGGGAGCTTAAAACACACTGACAACATTACATAAGAGTGATGGCAAACCAATGGAGAAAATCACCATTCTCGAGCTCTAGAGGTTTACTCTCAGTGCTGCCAAGCCACACAAACACGAATCTGCCACGTCGTCTACCTCACACTGATTATACCTAAAGCAAACACTGGCAAAGGCATGGCAGGTAAATTAAATGCAACTGATGCTAACCGCTGCATTGCAAACCCGAATGAGACGCCAGCCTAAGTGATGTAGACCACTGTGTGCCAGTGCGGTCAGATCTGAACTACTGCGCCAGACGCAAACCATTACACCAAAGTCAGCTCTCTAAATTTGTTAAATACGATAACTGATTCACTTTAAATGTTACTGGGGTTTATTAAAGCCTCTTTCAGCACATTTTGGATGTCAAAATGGCTAATTATCTTGCTATCTAATATACCCTTTATTGGCCAAATTCAGGCAGCATTACATGTTTTATTCACAGAGAATAATATATGCAATAATGATAACAATGAGACTTGTAGTGGCACTTGCACGTTGTTGCTCTTTTGTTGGTTTTGATTGCTTACGTCCTCATTTGTAAGTCGCTTTGGATAAAAGCGTCTGCTAAATGACTAAATAAATAAATATCGGGATTATAAATATTATTAAATGGATCTATATATGAATACTTTTCAATATTGTATGTGTTTATCTCCATTTTTTTCTTTGAGCGTGTTGCAAAATTATAGAAGCCAAATTCCATCACTTCATAATAATTTTAAAATAAGTCATAACTATGAGATAAAAAGTCAAACTTGTGAGATAAGTGTCACACTTTTGAGGTAAAAAGACTTGCCAATTATGTCGTAATTAATAATGGGTTTTTTCCTAAATTATTTGGACAAACAAAATTAGTCATACTTATGTCAATTCTTTTTTTTGTCATAATTATTCATTTTTACCATAAACTTATGACGTCCTTAACTTATGAAGTCAAAATTATGACGTACTATCTCATAGACTTTATTAGTATCTCAGCCATCATTTGGACTTTATCCAATAATTATAATTTTCAAAAACTTTTTTTTTCTAATACATTAGAAACAGGCTTCAAAACACTCAAAAAAAAATGTTTGTATGTATACTTTTACATCATTCAATATTGAAAAGTGTTGATATATATATATAGAGAGAGATAAATTTAATCAAACTATTTATTACCCAAATATTGCTGGCTTTGCTTTTGTTCTTCTTGTACAAGTCTCTTTGAATACAAGCATCTGCTAAATGCATAAATGTATATTATGTATATCCAATATCATACTCTTTATACTACAGTAGATAGATATATTGCAGACAGGATTGCTTTATACTATTTACATCTGAGTATGACAATGGAACGTGAAAATACAGAGAAAGAGCCAAAGTTCTAGTCACTCATATGTCATTGTCCCGCTCAACTCTGATAAACCCAGTGAATACTGAAAAGAACAAAAACAGGCCAACATCACCAGCATTCAGACAGAAACACTTCACAAACCTGCTGGTCAAAGCTCACGATCTGAAGAGCGATCAGGTGTGTGTGTAAAACAGTGAAGGACTCTTCAAGTTAAAACGCAGAAGTGAAAGGCTGAAGACGGCTGAATTAACTGAAAAGGTTTTAGACTGACAGCAAAGTTAGAGAGTGATGAGAAGAGTTCATTAAGAATCTCATTATTTTTAATTGGCTTGGTTAAATGTCTAGGAATGGGATAACGAGCCGCCACGCCTCAGCCTGTTTCTCTTTTTCAATATCTTTCCAACTCACTACTGCTCAAATAATAAATCACACTTTCTCAAAACACACAAACATTTCTTGAAAGGCTTTTTGATATTCCTCTAACTTTACATAATGAACTGCAGTTAATGCACCTTGAACCACTTGCATACAGACACAAGTCTGTTAGGTGAACAGTCTTTTCATACATTCATATTTTTGAGAAATTTTAAATCTGAAAATCTCCCTTTTGATAAACATTCATGGACCTTTCAATCTTTAAAAATATATAACTCACAGGAATGATGCCACTGTAATATTTGCAAACTAAATTATGATTGGTATTTTCTTTCATTACATTTAGTCATTTGGCAGACGCTTTTATCCAAAGCGACTTATAAATGAGGACAATGGAAGCAATCAAAATCATCAAAAGAGCAATGATTTGCAAGTCTCAGTTAGCTTAATGCAGTACACATAGCAAGATTTGTTTTTTTAATTATATAAATAAAACGAAAACAAATAGATAGAATAAAAAAAGATTAGAACAGGTAGTGTTACTGTTTTTTTTTTTTTAAAGAATATAATTAGAATAGAGAGCTAGAGTTAGAGGGTCGAATAAAGATGGAAGTCATGCGTTTTTAGCCGATTCTTGAAAATGGCCAAGGATCCACCATGAGGGAACATTTAATTTAAAAGTCAGTGAAAGTGATTTTGTGCCCCTTTGGGATGGCACAATAAAGTGACGTTCACTTGTAGAACGTAAGTTTCTATAGAGGGCACATAAGTCTGAAGTAATGAATTTAGGTAAAGGGGTGCAGAGCCAGTGGTGGTTTTCAAGGCAAACATTAATGCCTTGAATTTTATGCGAGCAGCTATTGGTAGCCAATGCAAATTGATAAATAGAGGTGTGACGTGCAGTCTTTTTGGCTCATTAAAAATTTATCTTGCTGCCGAGTTCTGGATTTATTGTAAAGGTTTGATAGAACTGGCTGGAAGACCCACTAAGAGAGCATCGCAATAGTCCAGCCTGGACAGAACAAGAGCTTGAACAAGGAGTTGTGAAGCATGCTCCGAAAGAAAGGGCCTGATCTTCTTGATGTTGAATAAATCTGCAGGACCAGGCAGTTTTAGCAATGTGGTCTGAGAAAGTCAGCTGATCATCAATCGTAACTCATAGGTTTCTGGCTGTTTCTGAAGGAGTGGCTGATGAGCCGAATGGTGAAATTGTTATAAAACGATGGGTTTGCTGAAACTACAAGCTGAGATGTGAGCAGTTATCGTCTGACCATCAGGATGGAATGAGAAGTAGAGTTGAGTGTCATCAGCATAGCAGTGATATGAAAAGCCATGTTTCTGAATGACAGAACCTAGTGATGCCATGTAGACAGAGAAGAGAAGTGGTCCAAGACCTGAGCCACCCCAGTAGTTAGATGTTGCGACTTAGAAACCTCACCTCTCCCAAGATACCTTGAAGGACCTATCTGAGAAGTAAGACTCAAACCACTGGTGTGCGGTTCATGAGATGCCCTTTACCAATAGCTTTAGCAGGAGGATCTGGTGGTTAACCATGTCAAAAGCAGCGGACAGATCCAGCAAGATAAAAATTTAAGATTTAGGATCCGCTCTTGCCAGCCTAAGGGTTTCAACAACTGAGAGCAAGGCAATCTCGGTTGAATGTCCACTTCTGAAACCAGACTGGTTGCTGTCGAGGAGGTTGTTTTGTGTGAGAAAGGCAGAGACTTGGTTGAACACAGCTCGTGTTCGTACAATGCAATGAAAGGAAGGGAAACCAGTCTGTAGTTCTCTAAAAGAGATGGGTTAAGGGTGGGTTTCTTAAGTAGTGGGGTTATAGTTGGCCTGTCTAAATGCTGAGGGAAAAAATACTTTCATGCAGCTATTTAACTCCCTTTGTTTTTGCACATACCATTAGCCAGTATGTGCAGTATACAACATAACACACTGCTCAGAACAGTATCCCACAATGCAATGCATTCAACTAGAACTATGCTGTGTCCCAGCTCACGTATGACCTGCCCTAAATAGTATTTGTGTGCCCTAAACTATAGTATGCTAAAATAAGTATTCCAAATGTGCCTGGATGGTCTACTACTAAGTGCTGATTCATGCACACTACAATGGCTAATATGGACCACAACCTACATTTTTGAAGGAAGATTTGGTTCAGAACTACAAATTAACACAAATAAAATGTTAAAAAATACAAACATAGCATACGGACGATTAGGAAAGTCAGGTTTAGATAAAGGAGTTTTAGGGATTAATAATCAATATCGAACCAGATGACAAAATATTTATTTAATCTGCAATTACATGGTGAACTGTTATGCCAAGTTATGTTATCTCATTAACTTTTAAATGCAGCCTGTCCCAAAACTAGCATGGTAGGTAAACTGAGATATAGCTCTAGTGATAGTCAACAGCTTGACTACTTTTTTTTCAGACTTCCAAAAAGTTAAGACACATACATTACATGAAATTAGATTAAAAATGGAAAATAACCACTTCTGAGATGACTGTACACCAATCACTGAATTAAGCATTCGCCATAGTGAGGCCTTTTGACAACAGTGCAGCAGTTTTTACGTTTAGTACTGTACCTTACACTACTTTTTAAATGTATAAAGCACACAGTATAAGAAGCAAACAGTATGCAATAAAAAACAGAGCCAAACACTGCCATAAAGTATGCCAAAAAAAACCACACACTCCTTACATACTAACATCAGTAAACTGTAAACCGAGAAACTGAGCTGAAATTAAATTTATCAACCAAGCACCAAGCCATAACTTAAAACAATATTAATATCACTTCCATAAACTAGTAAAAAGCTGTTTATTTTGGGGGGAAATGCCATGCACTGTACCTGCTCTGCTTTAACCACAGGTTTGGGTCAAGTCTGCCATCTGCTGTCCCCAAAAGAAACTGCTGTTTAAACTCATTTCAGACTACATTTAAAATGTATTGCAGCTAACGTCTGCTGCATTGATTAAAGCAACTAAAATAAATGAGGCTTATGTTTTAATAATGTGTGCTTAAAGATGTTTCTCCTGAAGGTATATTTAGATCACAAGTCATCATCTCCCTGTTTCCACAGAGTCATAGGTGCCTGCAAGGCAAACCCAGCCTTATGAATATTAATAAGCGTTTCGGCAGACTATTAATACCTAAATTAGATTTAGAATAGTTTAATAGCCAGATCAATGCGACGTGGGTCTCTTTTTTAAAGTAACCCTCTGGCTAGGCAATTTTTTAACTGTTCTATGCATAAGACTGATAACTTCAGCTGCTGTTTTCACCATCTCTGGATAAAACATAGGCTACTTCATCATTTTCATTTTCACAAATGTAAAGGTAAATACAGAAACCGAGCATATAGCCAAATTAAAATGTGTTTCACTGCGCTCAGTGTGTGATTACATTTCAAGGAGTTTGACTATCTGTGTCTTCATCATCATCCCAGTGTGTTTAGTTTTCATCCTGACAGTTCATTTGGAAAACCCATTATGCTTCTAGATGTGAAGTCAAGCCTTAAAAAAAGTCAGATTTTAAATGGTCTCCATTGTAACAATCTGATACGTCAACGTGCAAATACACAACACGCAAAATGTTCACATTAATGAAATTTGTCTATTGTTAATAGTGTATTGATGTATAAAGCACAGCTCACAGAAGTCACTTTCAAACAAAGCCATAAGAAATACCAAACCAAGAACTTTCTGTTAGCAAATGAATTTGAGTGACCAGAAAGCGTTGCGAAATCTGCATGGGGAATTCTTTTGAAATTACTGGATTTCATTCATGAAAATTCTCCATATATTCATAAATGTGACCACATTTTAAAATAAAATAGCATACTTACAAACTTAATTCTGAATGCTTCTTGCACTGTTTAAAATACATGACACATTAAACAGTTTACCCATTTAAAAAAAAAAAAAAAAAGCTACTCATGTCATTCCAACCCATCGTAAATTCTGAAAGAAAAAAAATAAATAAATTACAGGTAGCATAGTGAGTTGCATGCTATATTGAAAGTCTTCTAGGTATGTACAGTATAGCACAATATTGTGGTTTTAAATGACCAAAAATAAAAAATGGCTATTCAAACAAATTTGCATGATATTGCTTTTAATGGTGATGTTCACTGGAAAAATAGAGGACAATATAACTGTAAAAAGTATTGACAGCTTGAGACCCTTTTTTAAATATGTCTATATAGTTATGATCAAAGTAAAGGTCTAGAGAAACACCGTAGAGATGCAGCATGCAAGAGATTTAGATGATATGAGTCAGTCTGGAGGCTGTATTCACCAAAAGATGAGCCTTACCTTAAAAAAACGCCTGCAGTGATATGCCTGCAGTTTAAACCTATATTGATAAAAAGTGTTAAGTGTCAAATAAATGGGAACTCATATGATCTTTATATTACCTAGAGTAAGCCAAGTGACCCATGACCATCTGGATGAAATGCTAAGCACCAATATATCACATTTACAATTTCAGACTATGAGAAGATGAAGACAAGGGCAGGGAAATAAAGTGGACAGCACAGGACCAACAGGTGCATTTAGTCAAAGTTGTTTTTTTTTTCCCGTAATTTTTGCATGACATTTTTTTCATTCCACACAACACTGAACAAGGCCATGGAGCATCAGCAGAATGAATGAAGCATCTCTCCATTTCCATTCTCAATGCTAAAATAAATTGCATAAGATTAAAGGTGTTAGCATTTCAAGAGAAGCTAAAATAAAAAAAGCCTATATGCCAAAAAAAAGAAAAGAAACATAACTTATATATATTTTTCATGTGAAGGATTATTTTATAATCCTATAAAAATGTTGAACAATTTAACAGATTACAGCTAATCAGGAGCCCCGGCAGTTAATTTGCATTCTCCCACTGAAATCTCCAAAGAAGAATAACATTAAAGTACATACGGCAGGTACAAATGGCATTGCGAGATGACCTCTCCTCATTAACTGATACGTGCTTCCTCTGATCAGTCTTAGTGTTTCACCGCAGGTCATTTTTAGGACAGCCAGAGTGAGACCAGATCACCTCATCACACTTCACATCACTGCTTGGTGGACACGTGTTTAGCTAGCATGTAAATTTCATTCGCAGGAGGTGACCCGCTCACTGGACAGGTTGAATGAGCAGGTGTGGCCGTAGACTAGGAGTTATATATATATTAAGCATGGTTCACTTTGGGAACAGCAACGTCTCACGTCGATATCGGGCCAGAATTCCCTCCACAAGATTCTCACTCCCAGTTCTCCCAGTCCTCATCTTCCAACTGGTAAAGAAATAAAATAATGAAAACTGAATTTATTACTGCACCTGGTATAGCCATTCCTCTCCGGTGATCACATCACAAATGGACAGCACAAAATCCGAAATGTCTTGTGACTTACTGAACACTGAACTGAGTTGAGATAAATATCAACACTGCTGTCTTCAGCAAAGCTACGTATCATTGAACTAGTTTCAGAACTGATGAACTTTAAACAGTTATTGAACTGAACTGTCTGGAGCTGAGTAATGACACTATTGTGTTATTACAGCTGCTTTACAGCAGAATTTGAATTTGATGAAATTTGCATGATTGTTTCTGTTCTTTTTCTGTTGTATACCGTGAAGTTGCTTTGAAATAATCTGTATTGTATAAAGCACTATCAAAAATAAAGGTCACTTGACTTGTAAATGCTAAAGCATCCTGATGAGTCGCAGAAAACAGATAAGAGGCATCCTACTCGCACATCAATCGACTAATCTGCTAAAACAAGAACTTTGAACTGGCCATGCATAAACATGTACAAGACATCTAAACTCATGAAACAAATGCTTTATCTTGGATAAAAGCATCTACCAAACGAAGAAAAGAACACAGTCTAGTCACTGTCCAATCAAAGCCAGAAAATATCAAGTAAAATAGTATTATTTCTAAACATGGTGTAAAGATCTTCACCATTTCTACTTGATTAGCTGTTGTGAAGAACAAACCTCTTCTGTTGCGTTTATTTTAGACAAAGCCATCTGAACCTCCTCTTCTGTCATATCCAGATCAAAATCCTTCTCCCAGTCTTCACTTACATCTGTACTCGAACCTACATGTGCACAAACACACAGTGCAGACATAACATCAGAATTCAATATTTCATTCATGCTATGGTTTAAGTTTTATTGTTTTTATTTTTTTAAGATTTTATGCTCACCTAGGCTGCATTTCGTTTGATCAAAAGTACAGTCAAAACATTGTAAAATATGACTTTAATTTAAAATAACTTTTCTGTATGAATATACTTATGTAATGTAATTCATCTAGTTAGGCAAAGCTGAATTTTCAGCATCATTACTCCAGTCTTCAGTGTCACATGATCTTTCAGAAATCATTCGAATATGCTAATCTAATATTTTTATGGATTTATCAATGAACAGTTCAAATGAACAGCATTTATTTAAAATAGAAATCTTTTGTAACATTATAAATGTTTAGACGGTCACTTTTGATCAAATGTTATGTTTATAAAAACTATTAAAAAATAGTTTCACCTTTCTTGCCGTTATTGGAGGGTGTGGATTTGCCGCTGTCTGAGTTGAGCTCAAACACTCGGAGGTCTTGAGCTACGTCCTCTCTGGCGGTCTCTTCACGCTGTGAGGGTTGCTCCTCTGGGAATGTCTCCTGTAGACTGGCTTCTGAGAGTTTCTGAGAGACCTCGTCTGGAGCGGGCGATGGTTGCGTGACTCTGATGGTGACCGAGTCCGCTTGATTCTCGATCTGGGTGGGGAAGCTGACACTGTCGCTGCTTACGGAGGGAGTGACATCAGATGCTACGTTGCTGGTGGAAACCACCACTTGAGAGGGTGAGGAGCTTTCAGGGGTGGCCTCTACTGTTACCGAAGGGACACATGCCTCTTTGACAGGTGGTGTGAAATCTAGTCGAGATGAAGACGTGGCCCCGAGAAACTCACCTAGAGAGAGAGAAGAGATTAAGGAACACAAAGGCTCTTGCCTTTTAAGGCAAATAAACAGCAAAGTTAAAGTAGTTAGTATGCTTGACACTTTCCACTAAAAATCCAAATAAATAGTACTAAATTATGCTAATTTTATCCAAACCTTCTTCGTCCTCTTCCTCCCAACCAAGGCTCTCAGAATGATTCGTCTGCTCTGCCCTCTGCTTCAGCGCTACTCTCCTGGCTTCCTCCTACAGACACACAGATTTTTAATAAATAAGGTACAAGACGTGCCATTTTAGAAATATAATCACATTAAAAGGCAGCTGTACAACCCCTTAAAATGCCACTATATATACACATTAATGATACTAACTCGTTAAAACAAAAGCCATATTAATTGGTATCCTCCTACTAGAACATATAGACCCAGAAATGTTTTACTGAGCAGCTTTTGTTATTTACAGAAAGTTTTAGAATGACATAAGGTTGAGCAAATGACACAATTTTAATTTCTGGGTGAACTATTGCTTTAAATCAAACAAACACTTATTGTCCACTATATTGCACCAAAGTCACAAACAGAAATTGTTTATTTATTTGACTTGATTTCTTCGGTTTGATCCAAATGCATTGAGTGCTTCTGTGCTGGAATTCTGGATCTGGTGGGTTTTTACATCTGAAAAAGGTTGTAATTTGGCTACAAAATAAATGTGTAACATACTAGATATTTTAAATTAAATCCTATAATTTAATACTTTGGATGCACAGATGCATTTTTAGACCAATCAAGGGGCCTTAGCAAAGTAATTTTAATTAATTGTATTTATTTAAAATTAAAGTATGTATTAAAATATCAAAAATCTAAAATAAATAAAAAAAGAATAAGAGTAATAGAAACGGCAATACATATTTTTCCACTCAACAATTGTTGTTTTTACTGAAGATCATACAGTTCTTGAAACATCTGGAATAGCATAATTGTAAACAGGGCCTGTATAAGGGGTCTTTGATTACTATATTAGCAATGAGGGACCCAATAAATAAAAATTAACCTCAGGCATCCAAGATCAGCTGAGTTTGTTGTTCATCAGAACACATTTGTTGTGGATTGTTTTTGCTTGTAAAAAGTGCTTGATCTGTGCATATTTCTCTCCTGATTCAGACAAAATTACTTTGTTAGTGAAGGCGGCAATATTATGTATAGAGGACTCATATTTTAGCCAGAAGCAGCGGTTTGAAGTTAAAAAGGTTTTAGTAATGGATTTATTTCTTACAAACACGCAGCTTTTCACTTCACAAGATGTTAATTGATGCACTGGAATTGTGTGGATTATTGAGATGTTTTTATCAGCTGTTTGGACTCTCATTCTGACGGCACCCATTCACTGCAGAGGATTCATTGGTGAGCAAGAGATGTAATGCTAAATTTTTCCAAATCTATTCCCATGAAGAAACAAACTCATCTATATCTTAGCCTGAGGGTGATTTGATTTTCAGTAAATGTTTATTTTTGTGTGAACTGTTCCTTTAAACAGAACAGCTGCGTATACCCAAAGCCTGCAAACCAATTGCATATACATACATGACCAGCAGATGGAGCTACCATGTTAATCTTTAACTAACTGAATGCCTGTTTGATACCACACCTAAGAACAAATACGAAACCTCAACAAAAGAAAAGTGTTGTGCTGGCAAGTTTCCTGTGATTCATACTGACGTCATTATGCTGTTTGAGCATCTGAGCTGTGTGTGTTCAGATAAGCTCATAAGCCTGATTTCAGCTCAAGAGTCAGTATTAGACATAGATCTGCTGTACCTGCTCCAACTGGAACACTTTATAGAAGTACCGCTGCCAGAATTCTGAATGAGCCACTGCTGCTGGCACCTGACATCAACACAAGCAAATTAATTATTTCATAATGTGGAATTACATGCACAGATGAATCGTGGTCAGTAAGGTTGCGTCATACCATTTTAGTATAAAGAGCTCTTATGGCGGGGCTGTTGACCAGTTGTTCGGAGATCTCGGCTTTCCTCTCTTCCAATGTGAAACTGGACAACCAGGCATCAAACTGCTGTGGAGGGCCTGGAAAGAGAAAAATACATGGAATACATATTAAAACTCTCAAAACACATCCCTGTTTGAGATTTAGAGAAAACATGAAGCATTTACACACCGTCAGGCTCATTGCAGTATGTAGCAGGGTCTGCTTGAAGACTGTAGAGTCGAGCCTGAGAGGAAATACAGCAGGCATGTATTTAATTATACATGTAACTATGCAAGTATGTATTTAACCTATTATTTATTTAACCTATGTGGATGTGGCCGACCTTGCTGCTGTCATACACCTCTGTTGTGCCTGTCGCAGTGGCTACCAGCGTGATGACGTCACAGTCGATGGTCATGTCTTGGGGAGGGGCCAAAGTGTCTGTGATCACACCCAGAATATTCGAAATGCCCTTCTTCACCTTTTGCGTGGCCTCTGATGAATTTTCAACCTAAAAAAAGCAAAATAGCATATAAACTATAATTTGTGGCTAGGGTTTGCCTCCACGTAAACTAAACTAAAGGAATGATGTCTGGCTTTAGCACTGAAGACTAAAGAAGGTAAGCATTAACATTGTTTTGGTGTGTTGTAAAATTGTTTCCTTACTGCCAGTTTGCTCTTAATGGCATTCGCTGTCGCAACAACGGAGCATGCCGTGTCATGTTGGACCACGCTGGAGAATTCTGTCAGGTCCCGTTTGATAAACTCATACGCCTCAGTTGACTGTTGAGACAACCCATCATTTTATGATTGGTATTCATAGAAATATTCATTTTATGAGCACTAATATTAATTTCAAAATCTATTCATTCCAAAAACCACGAAATATTAATATAAATATTACAAATAGAAGCAGAGCTGAAGCCAAATCGACACAAAGATTTCGTAAATTATTATTAAATGATCATGTAGCTATTCATGTAAATATTAACTTTATGAACACTAATATTTATTTTATTAAAAAAATATATAATCATAAAAATAAATGTTAAGTATTCATACAAATTCATTTTAATACAAATTTAGGCAGGACTGAAACCAAATTTGATGCAAGGTAATGGACACATTATGCGTTTTTTGGCAAAATATTACGCAAGAAAACAAATGTACAAATTATGACTACATGCAGCTATCAGTAAAATTATTTGAGCTACATTTGGGTTTAGAAATTTGACTCCACATTAAAAATCTGATAATTAAACATTGTTTAAGAATGAAATAAAGGTTATGTAATAAAAAAATAATTATTATAAATCATTTTTAGTTCAATTAAAAAAAGAATGTAAAAAAATAGCTTTAACAAACTGCTGAGAGATTCCTAAAACATTTCAGCATTATTCATATGATACGTCCACACTGGATCTGATCTGGATTATGTCTGGATGTGTCTCACCTTGTCTTTGACGGCCTGGAAGCTCTGTGTCAGCCAGCCTCCCCACCATCCTCCTTCCCTGCGATCATCAAACATGATTCAAATCATTAGTAACCATCACAAATGATACATAACTGTTATGCAGTCTCCTTAGAACTCTATGGCCCGGTTTCACAGACAGGGCTTAGACTAAACCAGGATTAGGCCATAGTTCAATTAGGACATTTAGTGAAAAAAACATTACTGGTGTGCATCTTGAGACAAAACAAAGGCACTGATATATTTTAAGATCAGTCAGTGCGAGTTTATTTCAGTTGAAACAGCTAAGATTTACATTTTAGTCTAGGACTAGCCTTAAGCCTTGTCTGTGAAACCGGGGGTATAACTTATATAAAAAAAATAACAAAATAAATAAAAACATGTGCGTGTTGTAATTTAAGGAAGCCTTTCTCTTTCTAAAGAACTATCCTCTGGTCAAACTCACAGGCCCTTAAACGTAATTTATTATAACTTATTTACACAATGTCAAGAAAATAACATTATATCATCGTGACTATAATTCTTAAAAAATATATAAAATAATTTTTATTAGATTTTATCAATAATGGCAATCTGTCACATACGAGTCCTTCATTTCAATATCTGACCATACCATCTCATCCCTTTACTGTGTTAACATGATATAGATCGTGTATATGTTGTGTTAGATGGGTTTACATGAATATTATAATTAATAACGATGGCCGTGACATGTCTGTTTTTGTTCATGACTCTGTGATATTTTTGTAAACAAACCCGCCTGACTTCCTCCTTAACATCCGCCAATAAAACCCATCATTTAAAAAAGGTCACAAACATCTCTTTACTGCGGATATGCACTCTTTAGAGTTAAATCAATGTTGCTAAATGACAACATATTATTTATATCGTGCATTAAAACGACAAAGTAAACATGTATGTGCTGTAAACTCACCCGTCTGCCATCTTCAGCGCATGACGACATCCGTGTAGCCTGAACTCTGACCTCACCAGCGCGTCAAAATAATATTTATAAACACCGCGTTAAACAAAGTGAAGATAATTTATTAATGATTTTAAGAGTTATATAAACCAGTAACTTGCTCTAAAAAGAGAAAATGTCCATAACACAGTTAATTAAATTATTTTCCATATTACACTGCGTAGTAAGGCAACCGCAAAGGATCACGATTTGTGATGAAACATGAAAACGCATGTCATTGCACTGACGGCCTGTAGGGCACAAATAAATAATCACACACCACAAGAAACTATTTTATGGATTAAATAAATGCTGTAAAGTACACTTGGTAGGTGCGTTAAAAAAATATTTTTTCTATTTTATGTGCGTTAAAAAAATATATACATACATTTTATCTGACCAACATTTGACTTTATGATTCAAGAAATTTAAGAAGTATAAATAAATATATCACTATTCATTTATATACTTGTAAAATGGATAAAAAATGTCTGACTAAAAAAATAAATAAGTGTTGTAAAGTACTATTGGCATATTTCCTAAAGTTATATTTCTCTATTTTTAAAATGTATAAAATATTTTATCTGACAAATATTTGACTTTATATTTCATGAAATTTCAGAACTTTCGATAAATAAATGCATATAGTATATATTATAGTGTGTGTGTTTGTATGTATATACTATTTATATTATTTATATAAATAAATAGGATGATGAGGAAAAAAACAATCTAGTTTTTAAAAGATATAATAGCTTTAAACTGTTTTTCTTCATTTGGTCAAAATCAGGATCTTAGTTAGCGGTCTCATAGTTTAGAGGACTGGAACCATAAATGGCAGAAAGTCTCACGGGAGAGAGTTTGTCTCGTCACTCTGTTACACATAATAAAGAAATGAATTTGCTCATAATGGAATTGACACGAGGAGTTTATCACCTCATTAGAATTCAGAACAGCCCATATGGATTGAGGCCTAATGGGAGTGCTTAACTACACACCTGAGGCCCCGGACCCCTCACATTATATACACACGTGACACCCGTCTCAGCTGTGTTTTGCTTGTCACTGAGCACTGAGCGGCTGGCAGGAAGTGAGGTTTAACAGGATGTCACCGGGTCAGCGTTGCCGTCGGGTGAGCACTGCCTCTCTCTTAATGGAAGCCTCCCTGAGCAATATGTGCATGTCCACAATATGTCCCCCAAATGCTCCCCAAACCCACTAATTGGGACCTTTGGTTCCCTAATTAACTCTGTCAGTCTGAATCTGGGGCCGCAGAAGGTGTTTTCATGTATTGATTAGATGATCCCGCTATGTCACATTCAGAACAGATTGCAGAAGTATCACTGGGCTCAAAAACACAAGAAGAGAGAATGAGATTTCATGTAACCACTTACAGACTGGACAGTTCAATCCCAGACAGATTGAATTCTATTTTAGTAACAAAAACAGTTAAAACACTGGAAAGAAACGGGTAAGGTTTTCTATATATACATTGAAATAAAATATAGAATTAAAAATCTATAATAGTTATTTTAAATGTAATTATATTTCTAAATAGTATAGTTTTTACTGTAATTTTGAACAAATATGCATTTATTTGATCAATAATACAGTAAAAAAATTATATTTCATGAGGCGTCATGAGAACATAAGATTTATTTCAAAAATATTAGAATATATGTATATTTAAATTATAATATTTAATTATAATAATATTTCACAATTTTACTGTTGTTACTGTATTTTTAAACAATTAAATACATTTATCTGATAAATATGGTATACAAAGACATTTAAAAAATCTTATTGTAAAAATATATGTATAAAACTTGCGATAATATTTTACAATATTAATGTATTTTGATTTTTTTTTTATTATAATAATAATATTGCAGTGCATGGCATAAGAGACTATTTTCAAAAACTATTTAATAAAAAAAATACTAGAAAACCTACATATGTTCATATGCTTGCCTGTGTGTCCCTATACCTTTCCCTAACAAGCATTCACATACAGATACATCCCCTGCTGCTATCTCTCTATGGACCGTTACCATCTGCCCCCAATCAGGAAACACCAGCTTTGCACAAGTCAATGTGTCTAATTATCCCTGTGCAGCAGGCCAGGCCACAGCTCCCAGTAATCCCCACAATGTGTTCAGCTTCCCATACCCACCTGTGCCTGGGACCTGGAGGGGGGGCCCCGACTCAGGGGGGCCTCAGGGACACGGGGACCCGCAGAGGGAGCTTCTTCTCCGGGCAGGATGGCAGCTGCCTCCCCCCGCTGGGACGTTCACCAGCTGACTGCGAGCAGGCCCCTGACAGGAGCTCTTTAGCGCTGTCAATGGGCCCATAAATAAGGAGCTAAGGGCCTTTGTGTTGCCGTTGGAGTGTCAGGGCCCTCTGCAGGCCAACCGGGCTGGTTACCGCATCGAGAAAAAAACACAAAAAGAGAGGGGCTGTGTTACGGGCTGCCCCCTGCGCCCTCTCTTTGTGCTCGGAGCGAGTGCTATTGTCTTCCTCCATTTAGGGTGAGAGAGAGAGGGAGGAGAGCAGAGGAGGAGAGGAGACACATCTCTTCATCTCTCCTCTGATCTTTCAGTTGTCTGTCCGGGATTCCTGCAAGGAGAAATGTGTATTTTTCACGGTTGATTTAGCTCTCGAAAAATACAGTCTCAAACTGCGTGCGTGTGTATAAAAGGATTTTGCACAAATGAAGATTTCAAGTACAAAAAGCATTGGACTGCAGCATTTTGCATCATGTGCACTAGCACTATTATGAAATACAATCTTAAAAATAAAGGTTCTTTATCAGCATCTATGGTTCTAATAAGAACCTTTAACATTCATAGAACCTTTCCATTCCACAAAAGGCTCTTTATATTTTAAAATGTTGGTCACACTAAGAAAAATGGTTTAAGAACTGTTCACTAAAAGGTTCTTTGGGGAACTAAAAATACTTCTTTTATAGCATCATTGCAAAAATACCCTTTTGGAACTGTTGTTTTTAAGAGTGTATGCTTCGGTATCAGTAATATAATGTCTAAAAAATGTACTCTTATAAAGAAAGGCAATTTATTTGCATTGATGGTTCCATGTAAAACATTTAACAACTATGGAACATTTCCATTCCACAGAAGGAAAAAAATCTTTATAGTGGAAAAAAGTACTTTAGATTTTTTAAATGTTCTTCACACTAAGAAAATTGGTTCTTCTATGACATCACTGCGAAAACCAGCTTTATTTTTTTAAGGGTGTTGTACCATGGTGTGTTAAAGCAAAGAAGCCACTCGCAAAGAGCATAAAATCCACTCCTTCACGATGTATTGCTTTGATTATGATAAAACACTAAAAGTTAACATTAACTGATATTTCAAAGGAGAGCTCTTTATAGTAATGTTCCTAACAGCAGAATCTGTGTTATGTGGTTGATGAACACAAAAAAGTTCCCTTTTGTGTGCATATTAAAAAACGGAGGTCTAAAAAAGCAAAGCTTTCCACTAATAAACATTAAAATACACAACAAAAACATGCTTTTGTTCCTCTTTTGTAAGACACTTTGGATAAAAGCATCTGCTTAAATGAATAAAAGTAAAATATTACTGTACATGTTAATGAAATATTTCTTTATTCCACCCAAGGAATGTCTTGCCTGACTTCTATAGTGTGTGTCTAGTGCTTTCGGGTAAACTTGAATTGCAAGATGAGTCAAAATTCTGTTCAGAGGTCACTGATGGCATGCAACTGATGGCTATAGAGTAGCACTCGTTTAGAAATCACAACATTATTTTTAATTCTTACTTTTAGTGCATGGTGAGGCCATATGCATTTATATTACATGCATATATTAAATACTGAGTAAATATAGCATTTATCTTTTAAAATTTAGCATCTTATTGAGTGCACACGCTACTCTTTGAAATTTGGGGTTGGTAAGATTTTGTAATGTTTAAAGACGTCTCTTCTCCCCAAGGCTGAAATAATTTGATCACATATACAGTAAAAACAGTAATATTGTGAAATATTATTTTAATTTATGATAACTGTTTTCTATTTGAATATATTTTCAAAAATCATTTATTCCTGTGATGCAAAGCTGAATTTTTACTCCTACATTACTGTCACATGATCTTCAGAAATCATTCTAATTTGCTGATTTGCTGCTCAAGAAACATTTCTTACTATTATCAATATTGAAAACGGATGTGCTGCTTCATATTTTTGTGGGAACCATGATACATTTTATTCAGGATTTAATGAATAGAAAGTTTAGAAGAGCTGCTTTTATTTGAAACATTATAAATGTCTTTACTTTTGATCAATTTAACGCATCCTTGTTGAATGAAAGTATCAATTTCTATAAATACAGGACAGTGGAATTTGCTACCAACATAATAAATATCAAAGTGAATTTTGTCAATTTTACTCGGAGTCCTGGTTTATTTCTGATGCTATTGTGCCCAATATTTCACACCTTCATTTCTAACCATTGGTCATATCAGAAGATCCAAAAAGTCAAATGATCTCGCCAGCTAACAAATGATGGTGTGCACAGCTGTCAGAGCCTCTCATGAAAACGACTCCCAGGGAGGACGGCCTGAATATGATCACAGCTTTATTGGACAGTGACAAATCTTCCTGCACTAACATGAAAAGAAGCGCTGGCCGTCCCCTGCGTGTGCTGCACAATGCTGACGCGCCAACCTGGCGACAGCTTGCGTCTCTCTCTCTCTGATTGATGGGTGAGAGTAGGCCCCGGGCTCCGAGCGGTCTGGCTGCCTTTCTTTTTCATACATTAACGAGTCTCGTTACAGATGGTTCAGTCCAAAGGCAGCGTTTTATAGCGGGCAAAAATGATGCCCGTGTTTGTTAGCATATGCTAAAAACATAAACACAATGTGGGCAATATTGCGGTAATGGTGCTGGATGAAAGCATATGGACTCATTTTATATTCATATATATCATGAAACACATTGACACATACAAACACTGACACTTGATTTCAGAACAGATGAGCAGCTGGCATTTTATAATTTTAGCATCTCATTATTTCATATTTATATCAGCTTTATTTAAATTAATATGGGTTGAAAGATTTATTCATATTTAGTTATTGTTCTTGAATTATTTAATAGATTTCCAACAATTCCTTTAAGTAAAAAAAAGTTGTTCAATTTTATTTGAACAAACAAGTAAATTAAGAACACATGTCTTACTTGCAATGCCAGTCTGGCAATTTTAAAATAAATGATTTAAAAAGGTTTAACTTTAGTACAAATTTGATCTCCATTGAACTTCACCAGGGAGAATAAATAAATAAATAATAAAAATAAAATTATGGGTTAAAAATCTCCTGAGTAAAATGGTGCATTGTTTTCCATAGTTGCAAAGCATACTAAATAAAATAAAATAGAATAGAATATAACAAATAAAATAAAAACTTTGACATTACAGAACCGTATATATAAAATTTCATAATTAATTTGTATATTTTGTGTAATTTTTTAATATTATTTATAATATATATAAAATGTAAAATTGTTTTGATTGTGATTAAAAAAATGTGTTGAACTTAAGTCAATAGATCTGCAAATATTCCTATATCTAAAGCATGATGCTTACAACACCAAGGTCAAGGGTTTGAGCTTGAATGCACTTTAAATCGCGTTTGCTAAAAGCTTCTCTCAAATACTTAAACATGAATGCTTATCCTTAAACTAGGTGCACTTCTTTGAAATATTAAAGATTGTTTAAATGATCAAATGAAGACACTGAGAAAAACAAGGTATTTTTCATTATAATAATAGATGTTTAATTTAAGAAACAAAACTATACGTTTTCAATTGCCATTTTGCTACAAAGAACATACAAGCACATATGTTCATACAGTGACTATTCAAAAACGCTATAAAACAGTACAAAACATTCTTTGATATAAAAATAGCAGCAGCTTATTAGAAAAGAAATTATGTACAGGACATTTTACAAAGTTTACAACACATATAGGAACACATCCAGATGCTTTCAGTTCTTCTTGAGTCCGTATTTTAACTTCAGCCTACTTCAGCCTGGAGCCTGGGCCTCGCCTGAATCACTTCCCCATTGAGAGGCTGTGCAGGCTGGCTGTGGAAGCAGGAAGAGGCTGGCAAAGGGAGCAGGGACAAGGCATGCCGGGAAAATGCCTGTAGCCGCTGGAGAGATGCAGAGGGTCCTTCAGCAGGGTGTGAAGAGGTGGAGCAGGGAAACCCAGATACCCAGCCGAGGGTGGAGAACGAGGGGCTTGGGCCACCATCGGTGTGGAGGTGTGCTGGGAAGTGCTGCTCACCAAAGAGTGCAGAGACGGGGCAAGCGAGAGCAGCGGCAACTGGGATGCCGGAGCAGCCGAAGTTGGTGGCAGAACCCGTCTAGCCGAGTGACTCTGACTGCTGGCTCCATAAACATCACCCACTAGCTTCTTCATCTCCTCCAGAGAGCTGGACAGCATGAGGATGTAGTTTCTGGCGAGAAGCAAGGTGGAGATTTTGGACAGCTTGCGTACGGACGGGCCCTGCGCGTAGGGCATCACCTCTCTGAGCCCATCCATGGCCTGGTTGAGGTCGTGCATGCGTTTGCGCTCGCGGCTGTTCACTTTGAGTCGTAGATCTTGCAGGTCGTCATTGGCGAGATCCGCCCGTGTGCGATTCTTTCCACCGGATGCGGTGCTCTGTGGTGTTTTTTCAGACCTAGGCTGCCCCATTTCTCTATCTGCGCAGTATGCTTGAAACACCTTTTTGGAGAAAAAGCTGGAGTCCACAGCCAGCTCAGGAGAAGAAGACCGACTGCATGTGGAACTTGCATCAGAATCCATCTTAAAGTTGTTTCCGCAAAGTCTTGGTTGAGAACTTGCAATCTTCTCAAGAACAGTCCACTTGCACAAGTTTAAGACGCAGCTTCTTTCTCTGAAAACTCAGTTCGTAGGTCTGCAGAGGGAACGAGTGTGTGTGTGTGTGTGTGTGTGTGAGAATACTGAGAGGGCTGTATTTATACTCCTCAGCATCACAAAGACACAATGAGACGCATAATGTGACATTAGGCTCAGAGCCAATGACAGAGGGGCCACACTTTCACCCCCACACACCCCTTCCCTGCCCCAATAGCATTGTATACACCCCACCTCCACAAAACACACATATGCACACTGACATACAAACTGCAACAGCTAGCATGCACATGTATGTGAAAAACACTTGGACCTTGCGTTTCTAATGGTTGCTATGGTTCGCATATGATCTAAATGAAGTGAAATATGGTGATGTGATTACAAGTCACATATACTGTAGAATTTATTCTTTCTAAAGAATGCGTCTGTTAACAGCTTAAGAGCATCACAATGAATCTCAACATAAATGCAGGCCACATTTTACTCCAAAATCCAGTGGGAGAAAAAAATTATATATATGAAGAGGGAGTTATTCCTATAACACATTGCTATACTGCTTTTAAAAGAGTCCTTAACATCTCCATTACACTCTCAAAACACACACACCGTAGCTACACAAAAGCACATCACTCACATTATGATCCATGAGCTGCTGAAGAGCCCAGTGTGATGCGGTACAGCCAAAGTTTTTATTGTTAACTAAAACTATTAAAATATTTTAATTGAAATTAAGCTGAAAAAAGTTATTATTTACATTTATTAACTGGAGATAAATTAACACCAGAACTAAGCTAAAACTGAATTAAAAACAAACTAATTAAAAAAAAAGAACAAAAACTAATGGTAACACTTTAGAAAAGGGAACGCTTATTCACTATTAACTATGACTTTTCCCTCAGTAAATTCCTAATCCCATTAACAGTTAGTAAGGTAGTTGTTAAATTTAGATATTGGGTAGGATTGGGGAAATAGAATAAGGTATATGGGTAAGGTATATATATATTATGTGCTTAATTACTACTAAGAAATGCTAATATTGCAGCCAGTTAAGAGACCCTAAAATAAAGTGTTACCAAACTAATAAAATGAAATAAGCACAAATCAAAATTACTAAAAATTTAAATAATGTTTCAAAACTATAAATATACTAAAATAACACAGCTATTTATTTTCCCTGTTAAACAAAGCTTACTTAAAGCTGCAGTCCGTAACTTTTGAAATGTACAAAATGAATATAATAAGCGAGTACACCATGAATCCATTTTCCAAACCATGTTTTTGGTTTGTCCTGAATCATTATGCTACACCTTTAATAAGTGTTTATATTCAGACTATTTCGGGTAGGTACTACTGCTACTCGGGTGACTTCGCTTTTAAAATAACCTGTGCAAATTCAATATCAATGGATTTAGGTTGAAAATAAAGAACCAAGAAAAAAAAAGTATAAATATGTAAAAATGTAAAATGTATAAAAACATGCGTTTTTGACTCAAATATGAGTCATTTGTGTTTGTATCGATATTTCACCAAATATTTGCATGTGCTGTTTATTTTATGCTTATAGGACTATTATGCTAGCAACATGCAAATACACAAAGCTATTATATACATGTTCTATTCATCAAAGAATGCATCATGGTTTCAAGAAAAATACTACTTGTTTAGTATTGTGTGCCCTCCAAAAGTAGTGGAGCAGTAACGACAAAATTGCTCTGTTGGCTGTGGAGTCAAGACATTTACAAATATGATTAAAAGATGAATATGAGACAAAACTATAGAATGTCAGTTGCCTCACAGGTCTTTCTAAGTGATCAGCTGTGTCCTGTTGCATTAATTCTTCAGATATTAAAAGCAGGGAATGTGTCATATCAGTTATATCCATCACTTCTGTATTCTGAATCCTGCAATCGATGATGACACACACAAAGCAGGATGAAGATGAGGGAGCTGACTTTGAGAGAAAAGCAAACAATTTGGATGCTAAAAGAAAAGAGGAAGTCAGTTAGAGCTCTAGCAAAAACAAAGGGCATGGAGAAATCAAGAGTTTGGAAACCACCAGCGACACCAGCAACCAACAACTAACTGATCGGCTGAGAAAACAACAGTAGTTGATGACAGACAAATCATAAAAGCTGTGAAAATGAACCCTAAAAAAACATGTCTGTAAAATCAGCAACAACTTCCAGAAAGCTGGGGTGATGCTCTGACAATCTACTGTCCTCAGGAGACTTTGACACAGAATTACAGATGCTACACAGCAAGATGCAAACCTCTGACCAGCACCAAAAATAGAAAGACAAGATTAGAGTTTGCAAAAAAGCACAAAGGTGAGCCAGAAGAGTTTTGGAACTGTGTTTATGGACCGATGAGACAAAGATGAACCTTTATCTAAGTGATGGGAAAACAAAAATGTGGAGAAAAAAAAGGGAACTGCAATGATCCCAAGCATATAGCCTCATCTGTAAAGCATGGTGGAGGTGGTGTCATGGCACGGGCATGCATGGCTGTCTCTGGAACAGGCCCTCTCAACTTTACTGATGGCTTAATGTATGATGACAGTAGCAGAATGAATTTGGAAGAGTACAAAACCATCTTGCCAATCTACCAATATTCAAGATAATGCCACCAGATTCATTGGGAAGTGCTTCATATTGCATCAGGACAATGACCCAAAACACCCTGCCAGTTCAGTCAAAGAATTTATAAGAGCAAAGAAATGTAAAGTCATAGATTGCCCAAGTCAATCTCCAGATTTAAATCCGATTGAAGATGAATTTCACCAGCTGGAGAGGAGAGTAAAGGCAGAAACTCCCCAAAACAAGCAACAATTGGAATTGGCTGCATTAAAGGCTGGGACAAGTATTTCAAAGAATGAGACCAAGAGTCTGGTGATGTCTATGGGTCACAGACTCACTGCTGTGATTGTGTGCAAGGGATCTGCAACTAAATAATAGCTTTTAATCTTTTATATCTGTCTTATGTTCAACTATCCCAATACTTATGCTCACATCAATAAGTGGGATGAACTCTAAAAGTGCTGTTCTTTTTATTTGGTAAAACATGTATGTGTTCAAACAGCTAATAATAAAATGTGCCATTCTGTGGTTTTGCCTCATATTCATCTTTTAATCATATTTGCAAATGTCTTGACTCCACAGTCAACAGAGCAATTTTGTCTTTACTGTTCCAATACTTATGGAGGGCACTGTATATCAACATTAATAATAAGAAGAAATGTTTCTTGAGCATCAAATCAGCATAATAGAATGATTTCTGAAGTATCATGTGACATTGAAGCCGGAAGTAATGATGCTGAAAATTCAGCATTGCATCACAGGAGTAAATTACATTTTCCAATATATTTAAACAGAAAACAATTATTTTAAATTGTAATAATATTTCCACAATATTACTGTTTTTACTGTATTTTTTATCAAATAAATGCAGCCTTGAGGAGACTTATTTCAAAAGCAAACTTTTAATAAACTTCAGGCCACTGGAGCTTAGCAGCTGTGTTCGTTATTATTTTTCATTGTATGGAACAGATTCTTCTAAATTCTAAATCTTTAATAACAGCACGCTGGTTTGGAAGGCATGCATGAGAATGAGTAAATAATGACCATTTGTGGTTGAACTATCCCTTTAACTACAACACCATAGAAAGCAATGAGTAAAGGCGGAGAGAGCAGAGAGAAAGCATAAGATATAAACCAAAAAGATGCTAGAAAAACCAATAAATGAGAGCTCCTCAAGCCACTGTCACAGCAGCTGCCTCTCTCTGGGCTGAAGTGTGTGTTGTGTTGTCATGAGTGAAGAACATATGGGGTTTTGGCATGTTATAGGCTCAGAGCCAGAAGAACCGCAGATCTTTGACTGGACTAACAGTGTTCATCACTAATGAGAGCAGACCATGAAAAACCCTCTCATATCGAACAGCAGTTATGCGTGGATTAATTAAGCATAATGCGGGTAACTATGGAGTTGAAATATTAAGTACTGTTTACCGTTTACGAGTTTGGGGTCAGTACGATTTTAAATAAATTAATACTTTTATGCAGCAAGGATTAAAAAAATGTAACTGTTTCCACAAAAATATTGGGTATGACAACATATTTCAACTTTGATACTAATAAGTTTCTTGAGCAGCAAATCGATTTCTGAAGGATCATGTGATACTGAAGACTGGAATAACGATACGGAAAATTCAGCTTTGCATCACAGGAATAAATTACATTTAAAAAAAAATTTACAATAGAAAATAGATGTTTTGAATTCTAATAATATTTCTAAATTTTACTGTATTTTTAAACAAATAAATGCATTTATTTAATCAAAAATAAAGTAAAAATATCATGCTGCATACAGTAATAATATTTCACAATGTCACTTTTTACTGCATTTTTGATTAAATAAATCCAGCCTTGAGCATAGGAAATGTTTTTCAAAAACAATAATAAAAAAATCAGACCCCAAACAAACAGCTGATTCAGTGTTTATTTATTTATTTTTATTATTTGTGTGTGTGTGTGTGTGTGTGTGTGTGGTTTATGAGGACACAAATTTGTATAATGACATGGGTATGACAGAGGTATTACAATATGAAGGTGGTTTATGAGGACACTGCCTATGTCCCCGTAATTCAAAAGGCTTAAAAAACATACTAAATGGTGTTTTTTTTTTTTTTTCCTAAAAATGCACAAAGTTTCCTGTGAGGGCTAAGTTTAGGTGTAGGGTTGGTGTAGGGCAATAGCACACACAGTTTGTTCAGTATAAAAACCATTACGCCTATGGAGAGTCCCCATAAACCACAAAAACCAACATGTGTGTGTGTGTGTGTGTGTGTGTGTGTGTGTGTGTGTGTGTGTGTGTGTGTGTGTGTGTCGCCCCATATTGTATACTGGTAAAAACTGAATACTACATTCAAAATTGTATCCAAAAACATTGTTTAACATATAACTGAACAATTAAATCATTATGTACTCACACTCACAAAAGGATAAATTTTAATTTACTCTTTTCCAATTAACAATAATTAATGAAATATGGACTGCTCTTAAGATGAGCATAAATCGTATGTTGCCAATTAAAGATTTTCATGTGAATATGCATGAAAAACATCTCTACCATTCATCTCAAAGTATTCATCAATGGATGATGTGTTCAAATGCCCATCTGTGTGTGTGTGTGTGTGTGTGTGTGTGTGTGCTTATGAATACATGAGGGTGTTTAAGAGTTTCATTCTCATTCATGTGTTTACTTTATCTACAGGCCACACAGCAAGAAGATACAGGAGAGAAAGAGGCCAAATGCAAGCTCATGAATGGATGAAAGAGTATCTCTTCACTCCTCTGCCTCTTTTATGCTTAATCTGTGTGTCTTTAACTTGGAATTAAAGTGTTTGACTTTCCTAAGCTGCTGTTAAAGACCCGTGTGTATGAGAGAGAGACGGTGTGTGTGAATTGTCAGTGTTCAGGTGAGCAGAAAATGAGAGCATTATCACAGCCGTATGTGTGTAGTCTCAACAGATCAGTGAGGATTAGAGCTGAGAGCGAATTGAGCTCAAACACACACACACACACACACACACACACTCGTTTCAGAGATCTTAAGCTGCTGAGACAGAGAAATCCAGCCTCAATGGTGCTTAGAGACATTCACTGAACATTCATTCACATCTAATCACCAATAGAGTTACAGTTAAATAAATTATTCTAACTTACCATTACAAAGCATATGAGAAAACCTAAAAGCTATTCTTTGAATTCAGTTTAATGGTGATTTTTGCTGAGTTATTGTGACAAGACACACCAAAAACATCTGCATTTAGAAAATTATACACAAGAGGTTAAGAAAAAACATGGAAAACAAAATATCTATGAATATTTATACTTTTTTATTGACCAATCTGTACCTCAAATTGAAAATGAGGACTTTTACAGATGTCATAATAATGTGACAAAAAGTTTTCTGAATTATTGATTATTAATTTTGAAACTAATTAGTAAAATCGCTACAAAAACTCTTTCTGAAAATATTTAAAGTAATAACTATAATGCAACAGACAATAATTATATACCTAAAAACTCTTGTAACACTACAAACAAATAAATAGAATAGAATGATAGATAGAACGATAGAATGATAGATAGTTTAATTTGATAAAAGTCTTACAGAAAAGAAGAGTTATATAGAAAGAGAGCGAGAGAGTGTGTGTGTGTGTGTGTGTGTGTGTAGGGTAGGTGGGTGGTTGTGCAGCACATTGAGGAGTTAGTGATTTATTAACTTCACCCTCTTGAAACAATGACATTAACTAAACTACATCATGACAAGCACAGTGTGAACGGCCCCGAGCTTTTTATGACCGTTACTAACAAACCCAATAACTTTCCCTAACAGAGAGAGGGGAGCTAAAGTGTGTCAGCAGGCGTCTGTTATAAAAGCTTCATCTCATTTGTGCTGCTGAAACATCATAAATTACAGCCCAACTAGAACAGTGAAAGAGAAAAGAAGAGAAGAGGAGAGGGAATGATTTGCCAGAGGCAGAAAACAAGAGGGGGGGTGAACGAGGGAAAGCAGACCTGCTCTTTGATCGCCGTCTGATATCGTGCTGCTTTTATCCTCAAGAGATACAAAGAGTCACTGCTGCAAACCTGGAAGAAAAGAAGAATCACAATTGAGATTCTATTTCATATCTCCGTTGTTTACGGTGGCCGAGAGAGCTCAACGTGCTGCAACTTCAGAAAACACATGCAAATAGAAAAAGCACCAGCAAATCAAGAAAACATCTTCATCATTTTGACAGCAGGTGCTGCAACTGCTCACAACACAAACAAATAAAGAATTTTATTTGCAGCGCATTTCTTTTTTTTGTTTGTGTTGTGAGCATTTGCAGCGCGTGTGTTGTCAAATTGACAAAATAGTTTTTTTTATTTTTTTCTATTTGCAGTGTGTTTCTTTATTTGGTTGTGTTGTGAGCATTTGCAGCGCACAATTGATGAAGTTGTTTTCTTAATTTGCAGGTGTTTTTTTTCTATTTGCAGCGCGCTGAGCTCTCTCGTTGTTATTCTTAAATAGCAATGAGATGAAGTGAAGACTTTTGTCGAAATCTTCAAATGGTTCTCCTGAGAAAAGGATGGCAATAGCCTCACATACGTCTCAAAAGAGATCTTAACATCTTAAATTGGCAAGTTACGAAAGTCTGCTATCAAAAGTTAGAGATTAACAGCTTTAATTCAAAACGTTTCATCAAATCCTTAATGGACCAAATGATCTGAGCTGCTAATCAAATTATGAAAGTGTACTCTTACCATATGTCAATTACTTACTTATTTTTTTCTCCTTTACAGAACCAAACAGGATTTTACCATCTTAGAACCTTTTCATTTTTTTTCCTATATTTTATTTAATTTAATTGAAAGAAATTAATACTTTAATTCAGCAAGGATTTATTCAATTGATCAATTATTCAAGTGACAATAAAGACATATACAATGTAACAAAAGGTTTATATTTCAAATAAATTGACTGTTTCCACAACAAACATGAAGCAGAACAACTGTTTTCAACATTAATAATAAGAAACATTCTTTTTTTCAGCAGCAAATCATCTTAGAATGATTTTTGTAGGATCATGTGACACTGAAGTCTGGAACAATGATGCTGACTCAAAAATTAATCTTTGATCAAAGGAATAAATTGCAGTCTAAAATATATTACAACAGAAAAAGCTTATTTTGAATTGTAATAATATTTCAAATTTTTTACTGTATTTTTGACCAAATAAATTATCTCTGGTGAACATAAGAGACTTCTTTCTTTAAAAATTTTACCGACCCCAAACGTTTGAAGGGTAAATTCTGATTAAATATTTGACTTTAGCCTTAGAATTTCTATTATGACAACATTCAAGATAATCATCTGTAAAGCATCATTATCATTCTCACACCAAATGTCCAAAAGTACACATTTCAATAGTTCACGCACAAATGCACACACACTTAGAGGCAGCTTAACAAAACATCTGTAACAAATTCTCAGCTGATCTGTGTGTTTAAAAATCATGGAGTGGCTTTGAATCCAAATGAAGAGATCAATACACACACACACACACACACACACACACACACACATGCACAGCAGTGCTGGAAACACAGATGGCCATGCTTACAATGAGTGCAGGCTGTGTTAACCTCCAACACACACACACACACACACACACACACACACACTCGACAGAAGGAGAGAGAGAAAGAAAGGCGCACCACATTATCACCTCTCAAAAAGACTGCATAAACACCCGAATGAGAAATAAAAAAAATTAAAAAACAGGGAAAATAAATTTATTTATTTGTTTTTTTGTTTATTTGAATTGATTTATTTATTTTCAGTAATAATATTATATTCAATAAGTAATAATAAAACAATAATATAATGTATATAAGAATCTCTAACAAAATAATGTTGATATAATAATAACCTCAGTTTTATATAAAAAAAAAAATTGTACAGAAAACTATTTAAATAATTATTTAAATAAATATATACATAAATAAAAAGTTACTTAGTCTACAACCAATTCCGAATGTAAGCTGATGCCTTTCAGACCATGAGAAACAAATCCATTAAAGCGCTCAAACTTGTGACTGCTAGTGAATATCTTGCCATCTCGTCATTGACATTGAGTATTTTTACTGTGCTTGACAAAACCCTTAAACCTGATGAGTTCTGAAACACAAACCTGAACTTTCTTGAGACTGAATTTACGGAGTAAAACATCCAGAGTGAAAAAAAGTGAAATCCAACTCTTTTGAGTTTTACATTTCAATTCATTCACTGTCTGAACAAGAGCTCAGTGTTACTTCATTAAAGTCATATAAGCCAATACGCTCGATTATGTGGTACTAATGAATCTGATCCCCTCAGAAAAGAGCTCACACACACTTCTCTCTGTCTCTCTGTGTCGTTAATCATCCTCAAATGAGACTTCAGTACAGTGGCCACCAACTCAGGCCTCTTTGTGCACCGTGACCTCTGGGTCAACGACGAGTGACTGAAAGCAGGCCTGTCACTGTCCACGGACAAAGCAAACAGTCCGCACACACTGCACACATGGGCTGCTGTAGCCCACGGCAACCATAGAACGGACACATGGCACAAGACCCCTCACAGATGGGACCTGTGTGCGAGGAGGGGGTTATCATGGTGAAGGAGCACAAGTAAAGGTAAACAGTTAAAAGGCAACTGACGACCACAGATGTAACTAGATGGTGTAAAAGACAGAACTGGGGTGAAACCTGTCAAGAACATGCCTGGCTCATAATTCACCAAGAATACAAAAGAACAAAAAACAAGGAATTATATTTTGTTATATAAATACATATTAGTCAAATTAGCTTTTTTGCTCTTTTGCTTTGCCATGTGTGTGTGGAGGATGGGGGGGCATTTACAAACCAGTCAAAAAGGATCTTTATAGAGACAAACTCATTAAATTGCACACAGACACACACACACACACAAACACACACATCACATACATGAACATAAATGTTTCTATTATACAAACAAAATCTGTTGTTATATTATTTAAATCATAATATATATATATATATATATATATATATATATATATATATATTTTATAACATTATACACTTTACCATTCAAAAGCTTGGAGTCAGTATATATACTTATATATATATATATATATATATATATATATATATATATATATATCCCATATATTTATTTAAATTTTTTTGGGGGGGGGATTATAGAAATTAATACTTTTATTTAGCAAAGATGGTTTAAACTGATCAAAAGTGATGATAAAAAAAACATTTATAATGTTACAAAATATTACTATTTCAGATAAATGTGGTTCTTCTGAACTTTCTATTCATCAAAGAAACCTGAAAAAATGTATACTCAGCTGTTTTATTAATAATAATAATAATAATAATAATAATAATAAATATTTTTTGAGCAGCAAATCAGAATATTAGAAGGATTTCTGTAGAAATCATGTGACTGGAGTAATGATGCTAAAAATTCAGCTTTGAAATCACAGGAATAAATGACATTTTAAAATATATTCAAAAACTAAAGGTTTTTTTAAATACTGTAGCAGAATATTTCAAAATTGTACTGTTTTACTGCTGTACTTTGGATCAAATAAATGCAGGCTTTTACTTCTTTAAAACATATTTTAAAAAATATTACTGTTTAATAACTTTTGACTGGTAGTGTATAAATAAACATACAAATCATATTAAAATATTTTACTGTAATAGAGTACATTTTATTTCTATTACATGACATATAAATAACAAACACCAAAGAGAATAATTGCAAGAGGGTGTTACAAAAAAAAACTTCCAGATACATTATGGTTAAATCTACATTTCATTGTATAAAAATGCCAAAGATTTATTAATGTGAGAGTTATTGACAGTGACTTGAACAATACACCCTAACCTAAAAAAAAAAAAATATGAATGAAAATAAAATGAATGATAATCTTAAAACTTAAAGGTTAATCTAATTTTTTTCATTCCAAGAATTTTGTATACCAACCTTTCCTTTCACATCAAGTGACAGTTTGATTGACACATTTTCTTGCTTACACACATGGGCCATCATTGGTCCATGTGTAAGGAAGAAAATGTGTCAATCAAACTGATTGAACATCATTGTCTGTCATTATAGCTTATCATTGAAAGTCAATGTAAGACGTTGCCCCGTTCCTTTTCAGTTGAAATCTTACGACAGGGTGAAATAAAGTCTAAAATAAAACCTGATTATGCCGGTTAAAGTGCTAATGATGAACTCCTGAATGTCTCCGTAGGTCATGCGGTTTACAATACAGCAGCCACATCTGATCAAAGACATCAGAATGAAGCGTGACTGACGTTCACGGGGTAGAGAAAGTCAAGAGATGCTTCAGAAATACCAGTTTCCTCTCCATTTCTGTCTGTTTTGCAATAAAACCAAAGAAATAACTGAAAGTGAATAAGGTCAACAACTCACACAAAGCCAGAGGAAATCTAATGCTCTTGCAAATGCTAATTTTATAGGGAACCAATTAAGGAGAGTTGCTTTATGGCACTTTTTCAAGAAAACAAAACCTGCGCCCCAGCCCCTCCCCGGCGGACCGTGTGGTGTCCAGCCTCTAATTGGACGGCTCCTCCTGTGTCCGCTCACACACACACACTGTGGAAATGAGCCGCTGTCTGTTTGTTGTCCCTTTCACACACACAACACGTTTATCACTGTCACAGGCTCACTGAGGGGGGAGTGTGTGTGTGTGTGTGTGTGTGTGTGTGTTTCGGTCCAGTCTGTTGTGCTTTAGGATTTTTTTTCCTTTACATTGTGCCCTTGCACGTGTTGTCCTGGCGTGTGCTGCAGTCATAGATCTAAACGTCTCATTCGGACCTGACAGCTGTGAGTGTATGTGTGTGTATATGAGTTAAAGTGAAGTACTATGGTGATGCCAGGGTGAGATGTTAACTAGACAATGAGGTTGCAGGACTTTTAATGTTTAACTAACTTGTGGACTGTGTGGAGCGTGTCTCTATAAAGAACTGGCACATGATGGTTTAAATCATCTTTGACTGGTTTGTAAATGCTTTTGAAAGTCACACATGTCCTTGATTGTAACATGTAGTGTTCACATTAAATTGGTAATAAGCACAAAAACATAAAAAAATAATAAATACCCCCACACACACATTTTATATTAACATTTAAGAAAAAAAAACCAACTTTTGAATATATATATACATATATATATTCTATGTCCAAGACATAGAGCTTGTTTCTTCATCAGAACAGATTTGGAGAAATGTAGCATTGCATCACTTGCTTACCAATGGATCCTCTGCAGTGAATGGGTGCCGTCAAAACCTTTTAAGTACTTCAAACCATTGCTTCAGGCTAAAATATAAGTCCTCTATCCATTACATTGCTTTCTCCAGTGAAAATGTTGCCTTGTCTGAATGAGGAGAAAAATGTGCACAGATCAAGCACCATTTGCAAGCCCTAAACATTTCTAAACAAATATGTTGGTGGATTTTGGTATGAGAGGACAACAGGAGATGTACGTTTTCACTGAAGGAAGTGTTATTTTGCACAGAAGTGATGGTTTCAAGTTAAAACGCCTTAATGATAGATTTGTTTCTTACAACCACACAGATTTTCGCTTCACAAGGCATTAATTGATGGACTGGAGTGGTGTGGATTACTTGTGATTTCATCAGCTGTTTGGATTCTCATTCTGACGGCACCCATTCACTGCAGAGGATCCATTGGTGAGCAAGTGATGCGATGCTAAATTTCTCCAAATCCATTCAACAAACTCCTCTACATCTTGGATAAGTCGCAGATAAGTAAATTGTCAGCAAATCCCTTTCAACAAACAAAAAGTCTTGTAAAATCTGCACTCATCTGCTAAAAGGATTAAAGTACCAGCGGTGATGTGATAGAGAGGTCACAGAGAGAGGACTGAAGTCATTCATATTCGCATACTCGAGGAAAGTGAGGCACAGGAGCGGGAGAGTGTAGGTGGACCGGCATTGTGATGCGTTCTGTCTCAGCTCCGCCCCCTGCAGATCTCTTTGATGCTAAAGAGTTCAGGACGTTACTGCATCTCCTCAGAGGTCACCACGCTGTGAACCCCGAAAGTGCTCGCTTGGGGGCCCCACAGGAGCCAGAGGCCAAACTTTTGTTCCTAAAGAAAATAAACGTGTTGTCAGGACGAGAACGGGGAAGGTCTTGCAGTGATTAAAACAAATAGAACAGGAAAAGAGTGGGCCCAGGTATTAACATGGGGTCAGATCAGCATGCAAATGAGATGGGAAAATACACACTGCATAACTGAAGCATGGAGGCAAATAGGCAGAAGAGTTATGTTTAAATTCATAAACACAAAATATTTAGACACTTGCATCAATGTCTGAATGTCACCGCATTAGAAGATAAAATATCAAGCAAAAAATGTTCCAATAGGAAGTTTGTTGGGATTAAAATAATATAAAAATAAATACTTCCCAGAATGACACATAACTGTGGTCATAAATAGCCTACATCCATTAAAATCACTAAAACACCAGTAGTTTGGTTTAACACTGAGAAAATGCTTTTGGGGGACAAACTATAAGTGTATATGTATTTTCTCAACTATAAGGAAGAAGAATAATGTGTAAAATTAACTTGCAACAAAGCTTTGTGTAACTATATTTAACAAATAGCATCTAATCATGGCAATACAGAGGTATTAAGAACTCAAATGACTTATATTAAACACTGTGATGACTTATAGTCTATATGCATTTTTTCTTATTTACCATTCTACTCATTTCGAAGAAGTTTCCAGAGGAAACAGAAATGTAGCTCACGTTCAGACACAACACACATCGTGTTCTGCCCTCTAGTGGTGGTCTGATGTCAATCTGTGTCACAGAGAAACTAAAACAACTAAATTATGAACATTTCTCGACAATGAGCCGTCATATGTCATAAAGACAAATCAACTGAACAGAGTGGAAATATTCTTCTCATTGACTGATTGCGAGTCAGTTTACATTTATGATTACATGCGTTTACAGCAAATGTTAACTTATGGATAACTTGAAATATAATTAAACCCATTTATGTAGCCAAATACAATACATTGTTCTACTGACAAACCAAGAAACACTGCAAAGCATCTCACAATTCGGCAAGTCAACTAATGCTCACTAAAGTTTGTCCTGTTGTTTTCCCTCCAATATGATGTGACTTCCTGGCTGATGATACCACTCTTTTTTTTGCAAGATGCTAACCAAGTTCCTTTAGCACTAAAGTATATCCAGCAATTCTCCAAAGCATCAGGCCTGTTCTTGAACCTCTCAAAGTGTGAACTGATGTCCATCAAAGAATGTCATTTGTCAGAAATTTGTAATATTCAAATCAAAGATCAGCTATCTTATTTAGGTGTTATTATAACAAAAATGAATTAGAAAGAAGCTCCTTGAATTTTAATTCAGAGTACGTGGCTCCAACGTGATGATCTCTCATTGAAGGGAAGAATCTTACGAGCCAAAGCTGAAGGTTTGTCAAGGTTAACATACGCTGCTCTCTCTTTGAATGTTGACACTGCCACTCTTTAAAAAATGATACAATGCTTCTCAACTTTGTTTGGAAGAATAAAACTATTCATAAATGTCAATTTTCTAAATGCACACCTCTTTTTGTAAATTCAAGCTTGAATTGAAAATGTATTTTAAATCTCTACGAACTTGAAAGCAATAAGAGCAGTGGCTTTGTTGAAGGACTTCACACTTCCTCTGGACTGAAAAACTGAATGACCCTGGACTGTTGTTCTGATTTGACAATGACTATTGTTATTGGGGTTTTTTTATGCATTTAATAAAATAAATAAAAATGATGTCACTTCATGGCGTCTTTGAGGAAGTGGAGTTTGTCAGATTTCAGATTGATTTACCTGCTTGTGTAAGTTTTTGGAATAACAAGTTTAGTGATATAGAATGGGAAGATTTCTGGCTTCTCTGACAACATTTTTTATTTCTAATAAAGTTGCTAAAGTCTATTAAAATTATTAATTTGATAATAGTATTTCCCCCCCAAGTGGTCACAACTAGCCACATTGTGTTTTTGGTAACCTGAAATTAGACCTTTCTCAAGTTTATAATTAATTAATTTATTATGTCTTGCCAAATTTTACATTCTTAAGTGTAACTTTTCAAAGAAACTTCCTTCCATTTTTATTTTCAAGAAAGATATAAATGAATAATATAATTATTTAATAAATTCTAAAAACTATCAGAATATAAAGTAATACTGAAGACAGGAAAAAACCTTGATTAACAACTAAGAGGCTTCGTGTTTTGTTTTAAATATTTTGATGAGAGAACGAGAAATTAAGAAACACCTGGTGCATGGCAACATAATAACATGAAATGATTTTCATCTTTACAAACTTTAGTTTAATATTATACCTTATTTGTTATGCATGTGTGATGGGGACATTGTTGCATAAGAAAATACTCATATATTTTGAAAAAGCAAGGGACAGTCAAATTGAGACATGCAGAGCCTTTAGAATTACAGGAAGCCTGAAGGACAGGAAGAGAGGAAGAGGAAATGAAGAGACTCTTCAGAATCACACAGCGATGTCTGCATGTATTATTGAAGCATGTGCTACACTCAGAGACAGCGTTACATAAGAGCTGTGGCCAGCACACTCAGCGCTGTTTCCAGGGATCTTCTCAAGCTGCACTTTGGTATTTAGATGACAAAGAAATAATGAAGTGGAAAGAGCCACGCAGCTCTCGCTCCTCACGCTCTCCTGGAGACAGTTTGATTATTAATTCCTGTCATTAATCTCGCTGGATGTTTGTCTGCATGTGTTTGTGTGGCATTATGTAAATTACTTAATCCATTGACTTATTTATGCTTCTGTTGCTGTTATTAATATTTTCTCTTTTACACTGTTTGCATAGCTTATTAATATTAATATCTATCTTTCTATGCCCTATGCTTTATGACAAAGAAATACATAATGCACATTATATATTATTATCGTCTTATTTTCAAACTTTATACCTTCTAATAAATTATATTATTTTATTTATTTTTATTCTAGTTTTTGTTTAGTATTTTTGGTGACTGAAATTAGACCTTTCTCATTTTAAGTTTATTATTAATTACTATTTCTTGCCAACATTTACATGCATAAGTGTAAATGTTAAAAGAAAATTTCTTCCTTTTTACTTTCAAGAAAGATTTTTTTTTTAAGAATGTAAAGTGACATGTTTCTTTTTATGCCTGATGCTTTATGAGAAAGAAATAGAAACATAATACACATCAGTATCATTATTGTCTTATTTTCCAACTTTGCACCTTTTAATAAATTATTTAATTAATGTAACCTTCATAATAAAACCTATTTTAATTCCTTTATTTGATTTTATTTAATTATAAATTAATATTCCTTTATTTATTTATTTACTCTATTTGTATTATTTTACTTTTATTTTACTATTTGTACTTCATTGGCAATGGAAATGTACAGTTTATTTCATGCACAGTATATTGAAAACATACACAGTCCCTCATTAAGATATTTAAATAAATGCAAGAGTTGATGGGTTTTCTATTATTATTTTGCATTATGAACTGTGTGTGACCTTAGAAGCTTGATATATAAGTTATGTTCAGCCCTCCTGCATTCAACATTCAGATATTATGTAACATAAGGGAAACATTTGAGCGCATTTACTTATTCATGCGGCTGCCTGAACAATTCTAGAGCTGAGAGAGAAAGAGAGAGAGAGAGAGAGAGAGTTGCTAAGAAGTTGCTAGAGAATTCTGGATGGTTGCTAGGCCCAAGTGTATCTTCAAGGCTCTGTGATATTGTGGTCTCCAGATATGGCTTGGGTTCCTCTAACCTAAGTTATAGTGATTCTCGCCTTAACAAACAGCACTGATAAACAGAATAACAGTCAGCAAACTCTTCAAAGCTCCGGAACACAAAACATCTGAATCTTCAGCACATTTCTGTAATGGCTCTTTTCTTCCTGAAGGCTGATCAGAGTCAAAACATGAAATCTGTCTTATAACAAAACTCCAGGCTTGTTTGAAGGAGGAAAGTTGTCAAAAGCTCCTGTGAGGCCAAACGAGACACATCAAAACTGCATGTGTTTGCTGACAGATGAAGTTTATTATTTCACAGATGCTGTTATGATTGTATGAACGATGATCAAACCAGAGGATCAAAGTCTGTTTGTCTTCAAACAACAGAAGGAGGCCATGAGATCAGAAAAGGAAAGAGCTGAAAGTGGAGATGTTGAACACAGGTTGACCTGTGGGGCAAGTTGTCACAACAAGAACTGTTTAATGATTCTGATTTGAGAAGAATACTTTGTGTTTGTTTGTTTTGTAAATAATATTTTTGTATTATTATTATGCTTCTGTTATACTGTTAATCATGTTTTCTTATTTCCAGTAAGAGAAAGATAAATCATTATGCTCATTATTATTGTCTTATGCCACGTTTACTTTACATTTATATGCATTACCTTCTTTAGACAATGTAATCTTCCTAATGAAATCTCATTTTATTGTAATAAAAAAAATATATATATTTTATCATTTATTATTGTATTTTAGACGGAGTTTATTTGCATTATTTTACTTTTATTTTACTTTTTGCGCTTTGTAGGCAATACAAATGTACAGTTTTTTTCATGTCAATAATGCACAGAATATTGTAAACATACGTAAGCCCTCATTAAAAGCTCAAATAATGAAATTAAATGCAATTATAATGCCTTCATTATAAACTCAAAAGACTCCACCATTCCACCATTCTACCCAGGAAATGAAGATACAGTCACAGGTCGACTCATGGGGCAAGTTGTTACAGTGAAAACTTGCTGTTTAATGATACCGATTTAAGAATATCTTAGATTTAAGAATAGATAGAAGAATATTTTTGTTTGTTTGTTTGTTTGTTTGTTTGTCTTAAATACTATTTAAAGTGCAAAAAAGCTACATATCTGTTTTTAAAATGCATTAGAGACAATTTAATGACTTTTAAGATAAATGTAATCAGTAAAAACAATTATGAGAAACACAATAGTTCAGGAAACACAGAATATGGTAAGATTGAAAAACATCAAATGCTTGCTTTAAAACCTTATAGTTAAAGAGATATAACCTTTGTGACAACTTGCCCCGGTCTCCCCTGAATGGCCATGCATAAGTGTTTAGTTTTAAATTCAGCTTTGATTATTAGATATATATGTGAGAGATATGAGGTAGCGATCGATCCTCTTCCCAGAGTATGAAGGGAGTAAGTGAAGTACTGTATGATTTATCACCCTCAGGGTCTCCGTGGAGATGGTTGCCGGTAATTGTACAAGACTGCGGGTGGTCCGGGCTCCCAGGGGATGCACGGATGTTCAGGAAAACACTGTAACTCATTATATATACCTAGTAACAGAAACTAGGACACACTGCAGAACAGCACACCTGGAAACAGCACAGGATCTGTTACAGATCGGCCTCTCCGATGGAGAGATTTAGCAGTATAATAAGGATGCATTATATTTAAACATTACTTCTCATTTTCTGTGTTCAAAGCCTTGGACCTTAAAGTGCAAGTTTGTTTGTTTGGTTGTATATTTAGTGCAAAGATCATGATTTGAGTGGAACACTTAATAGAATATGGTTTTATGTGGATAGAAAAAAAATTATATATTAACAATAAAATTTATGTAATTGTCACGTGTCAGTTTCCTTTCAGTTCTGTTTTGACCATATTTGGTTTTTCCTGTCCTAGTTTAGTTAATCATCGTTTATTCCATTCACCTGTTTTGTATTAATCATCTTGTTTGCTCTTTTGTTCTTGTTCCTTTATAAGTCCTCAGCTCTCCCCTTGTCTTGGCCTTTAATGTTATTTAACGTTCATTAAAGGAAAGAGTGTGTTGATGCTACTTCGTTCTCGTTATCCTTTGTTTATTTTTACTACAACCATGAAATCCCGTAACAGAAACTCAGGCCAAGACAGAAAATGAGGAGGCGGCTGGTTTTGATTCCCCGCAAGGGAGGTCCGAGGAAATTCAGCCTGCTTCCGCTGACCGTGACGGACCTACAGAGAGTATGGCAAGCCTGCCGTCTGAGAGTATGGCAAGCCCGCCGGCAAGGAGTATGGCAGGCCCACTGACACTTGTTCTTGGACATTGCACTTTCTATGGAGTTTGATGCGCCCACTCTAACCCCAGAATCTCCCTCGTCTCTGCTGGTCCTGTCCAGCCCTTCGTCTCCTGAGTTCCCCAAGTCGGCCAGCTCCACTCCTCGCAAGTGCCCTCCAGTGCCTGCTCCTCGCAAGTACCCTCCTTCGTCTCCGCTGGTCCCGTCTGGCTCTCCTGTGTCCCCGCTGGTTCCGTCCAGCTCCGCTCCTCCAGAGCGGCCTCAAGTGCCCGATCCTCCACAGCGCCCTCAAGTGCCCACTCCTCCAGAGCGCCCCACAGAGCCCGCTCCTCAATGGCTCCCAGAGGAGAACTTCCCCAAGAAAATTTTGGAGGGGGGGCCATATAGTCATGGCCTGTGTGGCCAGACCAAGGGCTAAGGCCACGGAGCTCCCGGATCCGGCATGGGCTCCCGAGTCCCCGGATCCACCTGTCCTGGCTCTGCTCCAGCCTCCAGGGCGCCCGCCCCCCCTCCCCAGTGTGTATGTTACGGTGCGGGACGCACCTTCCGGGAGGGGCTATCTGTCACGTGTCGGTTTCCGTTCAGTTATGTTTTGACCATATTTGGTTTTTCCTGTCCTAGTTTAGTTAATCATCGTTTATTCCATTCACCTGTTTTGTATTAATCATCTTGTTTGCTCTTTTGTTCTTGTCCCTTTATAAGTCCTCAGTTCTCCCCTTGTCTTGGCCTGAGTTTAATGTTATTTAATGTTATTTAACGTTCATTAAAGGAAAGAGTGTGTTGATGCTACTTCGTTCTCGTTATCCTTTGTTTATTTTTACTACAACCACGAAATCCCTTAACGGTAATCAGCTGAAATTAACTTTTTTTTTTATTATTACTAAATTACTCCAGTCTTCAGTGTGATCCTTCAGAAATCATTCTAATATACTGATTTGCTGCTCAAGAAATGTTTGTCATTATTATCAGTGCTGAAATCTGCTTAATATTTTTGTGGAAACCATTATAACAGTTTTTTTCAGGATTCTTTAATCAACAGAAAGTTAAAAGGAGCAGCATTTAATCAGCAGATTAAATGCTGAGCAGCAGATTTTAAAAAAAGGACCCCAAACTTTTTAGCGACATATCACAAATGCTACAAAATATTACAGTTCTTTAGCCAAACGCATGGTTTGAAATGGTGTAGGGTTGATTTAAATCACTCAAAACAAAAACAGCAAAATTATTTGGAGCATTATTCATTTATAAAGCACAATTCCTATTCCAGAAGTAAATAAGTTGATTTAATAAAGTTATGTTAGATAATGAGATTACTCTGCAACGTTCTTCTGATGCTTAAAATTGCACATCAGTTTGTACTCTGGAAAGCGTCTCTAGCTTTTTCTCTCTGTTTCTTTATGCATGTCTTTCTTTTTCATTGTCTCTTTCACACTCTTTCTATCCGTTTCTCACACAACCCTCCCGGGATGCAAAAAATGCTAATAAGTGTGTCAGATAAACAAACAATGAGAAATGGTCGTCCCATGGCCTCTCTGTCCCTCAGCTTTGATCTCTATGTGCTGTATTGTTCACTCAGGCCTGTTGTTCTCCTGAAAGCCTCTATGAAGCCTCAGCCACGGGCTTTTCACATCCAGTTTGTCATGTATCAAAAGCATGACAATCGACTACAGGAACAGAGAATGAAGGGATCAGATGGATTCACGGTCAGCTTTTGAATATGGGTTAGAAAGTGTAAATAGCCAATCATCAGATTTTCTAAAGCGTGTAAACATGTTTCTTGTCTGCATAATGATGACCTATCAACCCCGCTTTAATATTTGATGTAATACTTATTTAATTTATACAATAATAATTAAATTGTCATTCCTGATCAATTATTTAATAATTCATACTTAACTAATTTATACAATAATAATTTAATTGCCATCCTATATTTAATATAATTCAATATAATTTACATATTTTACAATAATGTGTCATTATTTTTATATAATAAATATTTTATTTATAAAATAATAATTTAAATGTCAACCCTGGCCCATTTTTTAAATATTTCATATTACAACAAATATTATTTTATATAATACATTATATATTTCAGTTTTGTAATAATGATTAAATTTTTGTATAATAATAATAATAATCATTTAATTGTCAACCCTGGCTCTTTTTATTTTATATAAAAAAAATTTAATTTATAAAATAATAATTGCCCCTGGCCCATTTTTTTTTTTATATTCTATATAATAATTATTCAATTAAGACAATAATGATGTAATTGTTGACTCAGCTAAATATTTAATCTTTTATATAGTAATTATGTAATTTACAATAATGATTTAATATTTTATATAATAATTAATTTAAACAATAATCATTTAATTGTTGGCCAATTTAATATTATTGAATTACTTAATGTTTTTTTTTTTTTTATAATCATTTAATTTATATAATAATTATATAGATTTTTATTTAAAAAAATCGAGTGTAGCGTTCGTTCTGGCAGGTCACGTTAGTCAAGCTCGCATCAGCTGACTCTCAGCTGATCCCCATCTACCTCAGTAGACTACCTCAAGGTCGTCAGTATTATCAGCAGTTTTTGCATTGCTCAATAGCAAATTAAATGGCGAATTCGGCAGGCAAAACATCATCATCACAAGGAATCAGGAATTTAGCGAGTGGAATTCATTTCCCCATGGACTCACCTCCGAGTTTGTTAACTTGAACACGTGAATTCACCGCATTGTTCATAAGCTGCCCGACTCGGAAGTGACTGGGATAGCGTTACTTCACGCATTGCTACGCCAACTCAAGAACAAGTTTAGATGGGAACTTCATCCCCAAGAATCAAGAAATCAAGCATTCTCGCCACAGCTGCTATGTTCACTCTCTCGAACATCTTCTTCACAAATAAGTTACTTTTAATGCTCTCAGGTTGTTGGCAACATGCCTGCTGCCAGAGGCATCATGCCCATTGAAAGTGAGGGGGCACGTGCCGAAACTGTGTGTTATGTCCTCTTTAAACTAGTCAAGTCGCCTTTATTTTTTCAGTAGGCTACTTGCAGCACAGATTTAAGCAGCAGAAAATAATGACCATGGTGCAAACAAAATAATTTCTGTTGCGGCGCAGTTCCAAGAGAAAATGGTAACGGTCGTTGTTCAGTGAAGTCGTCTACTCCGAAACCTTGGCTGCTGACATGCTGCTTTTCAGCCAGTGACTTCGCAGGCAACGTTTGTTCATAAGGTCATGAAACTGATATTGGACATGCTTTTGAGGCAGTTTAACGGTCAGTGATATAGAACAAGCTTATTGATAAATAAGCAGTTATTTAATTTCTTACCATCTTCAGACACCATCTTTATTTTGCTCAACCAGACAGGATTGTGGGTATCAAGGCAGCAAAGGATACATCTATTCTGCTTTTAATTATCGACCGAATGAAGGCATCTCAGGAGGCAGGAAGTAAGGCTAACATTGGATTCGACATGTCTTGATGCCTTCTTTCCTCGAAATGTGTCTTCCAAATCCAGCATTTTCCAGTTTTGGATGCAGCCATCATTTCAGCGTTGATTCTGCTCCGGTATCAGACACGCTTGTTCTGTCTAGTCGTTTTGGGAATATGCTTGTTCTTAAGCTCTTGGTTGTATTGGGAATAGGGCTGGGTGGTATATCGAGTTTGTACAATATATAGATATTCTTTATAAGCGATACGATATAAGGCAATACAGTTTATATTGATATACAGTAGTTTGAAACAAGCACATCTGAAAATATAGCAGAGGACACAAACTCAGCCACTGCGGAGAAAGTGCATAATACAATTTGTTCTAAACATGTGACAAATTTTATATGAAGGGCTTTTAAAAAACTCATAAGATATAGAAGCCTATAGTCTACAGTTTCAGTTTAAAGCGGCTCGCCATCAGATGCTCTGACAGAAACTGAGTGTGCCGCTGACAGAGACGCGCTGTTTTATGTGTTTGAGATGTGCTGTTTGCCTAAATGCATAACTTGCGTTTCACAGGTATTCTCCATCTGTAAATGTTAGAAAGCCATGGAAATATTTCCATTTTGCTGTCAGAAGTGCATGAGCTTTGGCTTTGCGATTCTCGTTTAAATTTCACAGACTTCATTTAGAACGAGCTCATCATCATCAGTCAAAAAATACAGAGATATGAATTTTTGCTCCTATCGCCCAGCCCTAATTGGGAACATGTTTGTTCTTAGTTAAAGCTGTATTGTCGGGAAAACGCTTGTCCCAGAGCTATCTGGTTGTTATTGGAACATGCTTGTTCAAAGCTGTTGTTGAATTGGAAACATGTTTTTCTTAGCCTATCAGGTGTTATGGAGAACATATCGCTTAAGCTTTTAAGGTATTGGCAACATGCATTAGGCCATCTGTTGAATGCGACATGATTGTTTCTACAGGTTATGTGGGTTTTGCAAATATTTGTTTTGATATTGGGTAAGGGCAACATTCTTGTTGCTAAAGGCTTTGAGATTTTGCCATCAGTTTGTGTTGGGGGATATCAGCATATGGTTTTGTTTTGGGGGGGTTATCGCTGCTCTCATCCATGTTAGGCTGGATGGATGCACAGGGGGTTCTTGCCCAGAACAGAACCATACCGCCAATCCAAACTATATGCTAATTGTCAATCATCTTGACGATAGTGGTCCTGATAGAAAAAGAATACTAATAGCCTATATTAAATTACCCCACATAATCTGATCACTATCCATATTTTTTCAGTGACCATGTCTAACAGTTATGTGGGAGGGAAAAGTGAAAAAAACAACAAAAAAAAGAATGCAAAAATCCACTTGTATTCTTCTAAACCTCTTTGTGGTGAAAGCAGCTGCTTTATTAACAAAGAACAAAACTATAACAAATAATTCAGTCAATGAATTTTAATTGCACTAGCTGTGGATGCTTTTGGTAACCATGACACAACAACAAGGAGAGAAAAAAAAAAGTTTATGCAAATTTCAAATGTATGTCATTGGTTAACCTAAATTTAAATGGTAAGTTTCAATTTAAATTTATAGGGATGACATTGTACAGAGCTGTAAAGTGCAACATTGACACAAATAGACACATCTATACAGCCTCCGAAACAGCATCAGCAGCTTTTGTTGGTGTTGACATTGAGAGCTAATGAGATGGGTCCAATCCATCTAAACCCGCTTCTCCTACAAAACATACCAAGTGTAAAAAGCTGCTTCAGTCCTGCTACATTAATTAGCTCCAGCCTGAAAGCAGCCCGTCTTTGACCGTTCATTCTTCAGACATTTCCTGAATCACCCACACAAGCTTTTAGGCCGTCTGTAAATAAATGCAGCCCTTCTACACAAGATTAATCTGCAACGTTCCCTCCTTCACAAAACTAAAACAAGATCACTAAGCAAAATGTGGAACTAAACAAGTCTATCTCGCTGTGTCTTCCTGCCCATTTGCATCTCAAATCACATTTCAGCTGAGTAGGGTTTTTTGTTTGTTTTTTAACTGTATCTAAATTTGTGCAATGATAGTCTTGTTTTGGTGCAAAAGTTCATAATGTATTGAAACTGATTTGCGTTTTCAATACAAATGCCATCAGATGATCAGATCAGTAAACACTGGATCCAATAGTTTGATCACAAGAGAAATCTAGCAAAATCTACTCGCTAAGAAAAAACACACACATTTAATGGATGTTTGCACCATAAGTGTTCTTTCAGAGCCAGTAACAAACTCAAAAATGCACAAGGAGAAATCCAGGTATCTAGGCAACAAAATATAAGATGCCGAACACTACTGAAATTTGGAAGATTATTTAAAGGACTAGTTCACCAAAAAAATGAAATTTGCTGAAACAATCATCCAAGATGTAGATGAGTTTGCTTCTTCATCTGAACAGATTTGTAGAAATGTAGCATTCCATTACATGCTCACCAGTGGATCCTCTGCAGTGCCGTCAGAATAAGAGTCCAAAGGGTTAGTAAATTGTTCATTTTTGGGTGAACTATTCCTTTAAGAGAAAATGATGACACAATTGTAGTAGGGGGTGGATAAAACCTTTAACAGAATCCGATGTTGTAAAAGCACCAGGACACACGTCCTTCGACGTTTCGTAACCCCATCCTTTTATTTCCATATTTACTGTTTCTCCTCCATAAGTCTTTCACACAAGCAAGAAGAAGAGAAAATCAGAGGTGAAGTATGAGTACTCCTCCTCTCCAGTGTAATCCTGGTCTCTTGAATGAAAAAGCTGTATGCTCATCACACTTCACATACTGAAGGATTACCACACTGAGAGAGAGAGGAAGTTTATATTTTACAAATACATCCCATGACTAAATCAAACCTACACCGTTGAATACAACACACCATCTTTTAAAAGTACTCATATTATATGGTAACACTGAAATCTCCTCATCTCCCTTCAATAAGACAAATTCAAATATTATATTACTGTTATCTTTCACAAAAGTAATACACTTAGATTTAAGAGTGTGGGTTCACAGTTCTACTCTAATCCCATTGTCAAACAAAACAAGTGTTGGGCAAAATTACTTATGCATGCTGGTACATTGCACAAAAGCCCTGTGAAAGTGAAAAGAGAAGCATTCCAGAAAAGCAAAGCAATTTTTCTCTTCTTATTGTACGAGCAAAATCTCTCCTTGGTATCTATTATTAAATTTTTTATAGCAATTCACTACAGATAACTCTCATGCATCATTCTGCAGAACAGCACAATTATTTGACATTTATGAATTGCAAATACTTTTATTGCATTGCATTCAAAGCATACATATGATTCATAAATGGGAATCATTTTTGTGTTCAGTTTTAACACTGTCTTAGTGTTGTGAACAGCAGTATTTGTGTATTTCAGCCATCTGACTACTAGAGGATGAATTTATTCGTTACAGTAATATGCCGCAATGAAGGCAGAAACTAAGGTGCCTATTAAATTGTGAGGTGTTTTGCATGTCTTCAACACAATATCTGTCTTAAAATGTTGCTATTTATATGTGTTCTGTTTTTTTTTTCTCTTCCTGCTAGTTTCAGTCTAAAGAAAAAAACTTTAAGACAAATTTGCATAATTGGTTCCTGGGCACCAAACCAGAGGTCTGCAAGCATCATGGGGGATTCTAATTTCGCTAATATTTTAAGACCATATTAACAGTTTGGGGGTGGTGGCGAAAAGTACATGGTGGGATATTTGAGGATCTGACAGAACCTATTCATATTCTACATTTCAAGTGGGTTTTTTTCTTAAAACTATCAAACATTTAAAAATAAACTGAAAAAATTGGTGTAAAAACAACTTTCAGTAAATTTTACAAAGAGTAAGTAAACATTGAACTACAATTTGAACTTGAACTTGAAATTTTAAAATAGAAAGACTGTAAAATTGTAAAACATTCTTTGTTTTAATTACAACTTTGAAAACTCATTTTTACTGTGTGCAACAAGAACCTAAAACCTTCACAAAGATCCACGACAGTGTAGACAGTAAAGACAGTATATTTAGTATCATTGCGATACTATTATATATTATATTTTTTGTTAATATTTAGAATTCGATTTTATTTGCATATTTTCTGTTTTAATTTTTAATTTTCAAATTTTTAGTAATTTATTTGGCATTTTTTAAAATATTTATTTCGTTGTATTAAGTATTTAGTTGTAGTTTGTTTAGTTTAAGTTATTTTAATACTTCAACTACTTTAAATGAAAATGAGAACAATGGCAACAAGCTGAAATAAAATAACTTAAGTTAACTTTTTTTGTATCTAATTTTACATAATGTTTATTTCAAGTAATGAAAACTAAATGTTTTTATGGTTTTGGTTTTAGTTAACAAAAGTAATAACCCTTATCCAAAAAAACATATAGAAGGGGATACATGAAGAAAGGAAGGAAGTTTAGGATCTTGACAACGCAAAAGAGTGATTCACGATCCAAATATAGAAACAGCAACTGTATCCACCTGAGATAGTGACATTAAATGATTAATATGCTAAATGATTAATAAGGTCAGTTCTGCATCACAGGCACAGTGTTGAGCAGAAACTCTCCTCGTACTGTTCACGGCGCACGATGGCACTTTTAATGTTTCCTCCCACAGCGAGAGTTTAGCAGAAGCTTATGTAATTGTTTCTGTGAGATTTGAGAGCGGGATGGGAAGCCCTGCGGGCTGAACATTCCCCATCCAGCTTCACTAGATCTCTGCATCTCTTTTATCTCTTTCTAATAGCAGCAGGAGAGCCGGGATGAACGCTAACAGGAGACGCGGGTCTGGAGTGTTTGCACGGCAGGATGAGAAGTTGAGAAAGTAAAAATGAGTTGAGAAAGAGCAGAGCCATGGCTTGAGACATAAATAGTTGTGTATAAACATTAATGGAACTAAAAGCATAACAGTCTAATGATAAATAATGCTCCGATCGTTGTAATGAGTCATGTAACAAATGCTTTAATCTAAAGCAGCTGTGATTCCAGAAGTGTTTTTCACTTTCTCCACAGGGATTTCTGTGCTACCAAACTAACCAGCTCAGAGATAATTCCCATAACAAACTTAGAGGAAACAACTAAGGAACTGAGTTGTTGATATCTTTTACAAGGCAATTAACTACAGTATGCATCCCATAAAGCCATAAAGTATTGCAAATTACATTAAAAATACTACTTCTAGAAATGTAATGTACAGTATGTATTAAATATAATGCATAGTTCTTAAAAATGTCTCTGTCTTCAAATGTTCTCAGATATTTCATAAAAAAGAGCTACTAGTATAGCTACTTCTATTAGGCCATCAAAATAAATCAATTCTATATATAATTTATTTAAAATAGTAAATTTATATTAGTAAATGAATATAATTAGAAGAATCTGTCCTCTTTTTTCATAAATATTTTACTTTATTTTTAATAAACTATTTCCATAATAGACCATCTTTGGATTTAAATAATGCATATCCACTTAAAATGAATTTGCATAAAATTGACATCACTATTACAAACATGGAACTCAAGAAAAACAAATATGTTTTTCCTGAGGTTTTGGAACAGAGACTCGGTGTATGCATTGCATATTTTTGTATCTTATGTCTTATTGCTGATGGCTTGTTAAACATAATGGCCACCAAAATATTTACCGGAATGAAGAAAATCTTGAAAGGGAAAGAGAACCAGAGCTATAAAGGAAAAAACACGACATGAATGCACCATAATGATGATCGATTACAGACTAGCTGACAGAAGATGAATGGAGGACACATGACCCTTCAGAGACCAGCAGGATCAAGTGTATCAGTACGCAAATGGACCATCACAGCAAAAGAAGTACTTTAGGTTCTGTATTACTTGCTTCCAATTTAAAATGGCTAGAAACTTCATGGTGATGTATTACAAAAACAGTGCTTTGTTTCCATTGCAACTTTTGCTTTTTTCATTCTGTTCCTCACTTGGTTCATTAACAATGTGCTATAATGAAGCAGCCCATGAGACCCGCTGAGTGGCAGTGACCTTCTGGAATACTCCAGCGATAACATTAAGCTCTTTTTTAATGGACCTGTCTACATGCAATCCCTGATTCATTTAGAGAAGTGGACCAGATGTTGAACGTTTGAAATGAGTACAGGAGGGACTCTGAAGGTGACTTAAGTGCAAACACTTGAGCAATTATAAAGTATTTTCTTGGTTTGTCAGCAAATTCTTTTCCCTGAACATGATTATGCTGCACAATAAAGTACCTTGTTTTGGCAGCATTGCATGTATCTTTCATGGAGAAGAAATTAATCCACTGAAACAAGCTCTGGGTTTTTTTCACAGCTTGTTGCAATACATTAATGTCAAGCAAAACTGCAGACGAAGCAAGAAAAATGGTGATTTATAAATATAATTTATTCTATATATATTTTATCCAATAAAAAGTCAAAGTATCAACAAAATGTCGAAATTTGCAGAACTATATAATGATATGGAATAGTTCACCCAAAAATGAAAATTTTCGGAAAATGTATTCCGCCTCAGGCCATGCATGATGTAGATGAAGTTGTTGCTTCATGGGAATAGATTTGGAGAAATTGAGCATTACATCACTTGCTCACCAATGGATCATCTGCAGTGAATGGGTGCCGTCAGAATTAGTTTTTTCACTTCAAACTGTCGCTTCTGGCTTAAACAAACATCCAGACGTCTTGTCTGAATCAGGAAAGAAATCTGCACAGGTCAATCACTGTTTACAAATGAAACATTTCTAATCAAATATGTCTGTGTGATTTTGTTGAGAGAGGACGACAGGGGCTTTTTCGCTGGAGGAAGAGTTATTATGGATTATGGATTTTGGCCAGAAGCGACAGTTTGAAGTTAAAATACCTTAATGATGGATTTGTTTCTTACAAACACACAGCTTTTCAATTCACATGATATTAATTGATGGACTGGAGTGATGTGGATTATTGTGATGTTTTGCTGTTTGGACTCTCATTCTGACGGCACTCATTCACTGCTGAGGATCCATTGGTGAGCAAGTGATGGAATGCTTAATTTCTCCAAATCTGTTCCGATGAAGAAACAAGCTCATCTACATATTGGAAGGCCTGAGGGTGAGTAAATGTCAAGCAGTTAGTGTAAAAGTGTAGAAATGACTCTCACACTGCTGCCAGGCAGCTTCTTTTCTGTAAAACTGAATATTCTGTGATTCTCTGTTTGATTTTCACAGATGTTTGAGGTCTAATGGGTTCTGAAGGCACGCGTGTGCTTCGTTTGGGTTACATAATAAAATGACACAAACTCACACTCATTCTCTCGTATCTCTCAGTGAAATGAGACCTGAATTTACCCTCAGCGCACATTTGCATCTTTCTACAGAATATTTCAATTACAAATCATAAATAACCAGCAATATGCAACATGAATGAATAAATAAAGGAATACAAAGGAATAAATAAAATAATACAAACTACACTAAAATGTCTGATTTTAAAGATTTATACACACAAACATATATGCACACTCACTTAATATGCAAATACACAAAACTTTGCATCTCATAAATCAATAAGCTATTGGATTGCCTTATTCCAGAATCTCATTTGGATTCACTCACATAAGAAGTGCATGAGGAATACATATGAGATATTGATAGCAGGGAGCAATTAGGCCATGCAAAAATATCAGTAGCATAAACATAGGCAAGTCCAAGGAGTTCACTGTTATTGAAACAGTAAAATCTTTAAATCTATTAAAATATTTCAAATAAAGATCACATTTGTCTTACCACAAGGTATTTTACATGCCTTTGGTTATTTTAGATTTTTTTCAAATATATTTTATGCATATGTTTTATTCTTGATCCTGACTTTCAGTATTAAACTATGAACACCTATGAAAAAAATATTACAGTAAATACACATATGACAAGCAGTGATGCCAATTCATAAATATTAAAAAGATAAAGGAAGTATGATGTCAGCACTTCTGTGGACTTCCTGTTACCTCTGCACAGCAAAGCGTGACACAACTCTGGCTCAAGCAACCTGACCTCACAGATACACAGACACACACTTTTGTCTGTTCATGCAAACACACTCACACTCACACATACACAGACACATGGAGCATGGAGTAAGAGACTCACTGTTCCTGATGTTGTGAGCGATGAAGCCATGAGTTCAGGTGCCCAGGTCTGCTCACACCAGGGACAGTGAGAGGCCGCCGGGTACGAGGAGAATCTCTCTGGCTCGTTATATAACAACTCAAAGTACTGATATAATGGAGAGTGAGAGACATGCAAGAGATTCACTGTGTCCTTCTTTGTTTCTGAATCCTGCAGAAGCCAAAAAACTCTTGTTAAACTTTATTCAATTAATTTGACCTGAAATTGATGCATGTGTAATGCGTTTATTGAATAGTACAAATATATATGTTTAATGCATAAAAAGTGGTTTAAATATTTTTTATGCATCTGAATCTGAATATGTGACACAGAACAGCCTGATTCCCACCCTAGCCAATCCCAGCGCACCTCATCATCTGAATACTGATCACCCACACCTGTTGCTCATTCACCCAGTCACTACTTAAGCACTGACAGAACCTCACTCCAGTGTCCGGTCTCGTAGAAACCTTGTGGATGCCTACCTGATACAAGTGAATAGTCCAAACGATGTCCCGATTGAGCTGTCCCCTGTACTTTCTCCAGAGTGTTCTCCTCGTCTTCGTCCACCTTCGTTTCCTTGTTCTCTGCATCCCTGAACCAGGCACTGGAGTGCTCATCTCACCTGTAAGACAAACCTTAACTTCACCGACCTCATCCAGAAACAGAAGTATCTTTGTCCCGGTTACTCACCTGCTCCATCCTGCTCATCTGCTGTGTGTGTTCAATAAATCTGCTAACTAACATCTCTGTGTCTGGGCATTCTTCCGTAACAATGTTGCATGAGAATAAATAATTCTGAGGTTTGACAAATCAATGTTTAAAAATTAACATAAATATTCCATGTAGTCTCTCAATTAAAATGAGGCATTAAGAGCCGATGCTATTTTACTATCATTGATTACTATTATAGTTTTTATTCATACTTTAAATTCGTTTTTATTTTTATATTTTATTTTTTCATTTGTTTTAGTATTATATAAAACTAGTAATTTTGTGTACTTTTTTTTATTCATTTTTTTTATCATACTTTTTTTAAAATATATTTTTATTTCAGATTTAGTTATTTTAGTACATCAAGTTAAAATAAATGGCAATGGTAAATGTTACAGATGTTATATTTTATTTCAGTTATATTTCAAGTACCTTTTTTATATAGTTTTACTATAATAACCCTGAGAAGAGCAGCATACACAAAAATCATTTTAAGTAAAATTGTGTACATATCAAATTCCTAAAAAAAAATATCATGCCATCTACTCCAACAGGATCTAATTTAATAAATAAAAACTAAATAATGTGATACTGAATATTTAGGATGTTCAGTAAAGGTAAGCAAGCTCTGAAGAAAAGCTGTCCATTTGTGCAGTCTATCACTGGGAGGCAAATCCAGACTGATTTCATTTCTCAAGCTCTTGTGTAAGACGCTGAAAGAATTTCTCACAGGCTGACATTTCCATAGAGAAGATGTCCAAGTCTCTCATCTGTATGTGTGTGTTTCTGCGTCTATCTATATTGGTGCTGGAATGTCAGAGCAAACACCAGTGAATGACTTCATTAATGAGATTATTTTGTGCTTGTCAGTCGTCATCATCATCAGGCCTCGTGCTGAAGAAGAGCTAGACTGGATATTGCCTGTGAAATAATCAGTATTTATTACTTCTGGATGGACTGAAATCGCAAAGTCTGTACACGTATTTTCCATTAACAAAGACTGCTGCTGTGCAATTATTTAAATTAATTGTTTTCCATGGAAGTCTATTATCATGCTATCAGCTATTTCAGATAATCCGGCTCCAAATGTACAAAATGAGAGCTAGGCACTTTACATGTGTGTCAGGTAGTCTCATCATCTAAGTGGGTGATTCTTGGCCAGATTAAGCTGCAACATGAGTCAAAAGTTATCATCAACTTGAAGATAAACTGCATCAGAAAACAGTGAGAAATAATTTTTCCTTCTGCAGAAATGGGGTGGTGATGGCGCAGTGGATAAGACACATGCCTTTGGTGTGAGAGACCCGGGTTCGAATCCACTGTGAGACACCAATGTGTCCCTGAGCAAGACACTTAACCCCTAGTTGCTCCAGAGGCGTGCGACCTCTGACATATATAGCAATTGTAAGTCGCTTTGGATAAAAGCATCAGCTAAATGAATAAATGTAAATCTAGTTATTTCACACTGAAGAAAGCTAAATAATGGTAGATCTATTATAGAAAGAATACAAGCAGCCCAACTTGATTTAATTCTTGGGTAAAATGAAGAATTCAATTAAATTAAATATTTTATCTTATATTTGTAAAATTATGGTAGAATCGCTGACGTCACTTACATGCCCTAGAATATCCAAGAATATGTGAAATGTGGAATTATTCATGAATATGAATAACCATAAAATGTTAGTGTATGTCAAAAGGGTTGAAAATGAACTAAAATTAAACAAAAAACAGCATGTATAAAATTAATAAAATAAAAAATACATTAAATATTAAATAGGTATATAAAATAATATAAATTAAAATTACAAATATTAATATAAAATTAAGAGTATAATACAATAAAATAAATAAACACATATCACCAGTAGGATTACCAAAAACACCTAAATTGAAATTGAGACAAAGGCATCTAAGAATCTGCTAAAGAGCGAGATTGCATATGAGAGAGAGAGAGAGAGAGAGAGAGAGAGAGAGAGATGCCACAGGCTCACCGCACACTCCTTCAGTCAGTTTTTTTTTTTTTTTAGCTTCTTCAGTCTAGCAGGTATGAAGACAGCCGTATGAACAACCGTTAAAACAAAAGAGACTTCGTTTCAGTGTCTCTATCTCAACATCAGCTGTGCACAACGATGCAGGCGTCTCGCGGGGCTGATGTGGAGCTGTCCGCGGTGCTGAAATCGAGCGCTTCGGTCCCACAGTGACATTTATCGACGTGAATGCAAGACAAGCGGACGATATTCACATCTAGCCTGCGTGGAAAGGATGAGGAGGGTTTTCATGCCCACACCGCTGCTCATATTGAGCTGTTTCGGAGCATCGTGGGTCTTGGCTGGTAAGTTTACAAGATTGCATTCCATCAATGATAATGGAGCATTTATGGGGACTGTTGCACATCCTTTTAATTATGACATCAAATGAGGCATTACGAGATAGTTGTGGTCACATGTGGCATGTGTAATGATGTGATGTCTGAACCATTGTGGAGAGCCTGGTGAAATATTAAGCATGAAATTAATTTGATCAGAGTCAAAAGCAGATACCATGCTTGAAGCAGAGCAGCTGAACCGAAATATGGCAATAATACACACCTGTTGCATCATAACACACATAAAAATAAATTAAATTAAAAACTTATTTAAATTAAATATTAAATTAATTCCTAAATTAAATTAAAACAAAATTTGGCATAAAAATCTCATCAAAATGAAATTACAGAAAGACGATGACTGATTCTTTAGTGATTCTGCACTGCATAAAGCTGTCACCTAATTTAAGCACAACATCAAAAAGAAGCTTCTTCTAATGCAGATGATGCCTGCAAAATAATAAATCCAAACTGCTGCCGACACATTAATGTATGGGGCTATAAATTTTACATCTTAATGCACCATATTCAAGCCCTAGTAAAGACGGAAAAGCCATGAATCAGGATGTAAACAGGCTTCTGGCAGCTGCGACCATCAGATCCTTGATTCCAGTGACTAAAGAAACTCAAAGGTTGAGCTTTTAGTAGAAAACATGCATGATTTTACTTTAAGGAAGAGCATTAAACACTGAAAGGAAACTCTGGCAAAGTCAGAGAGAGAAATATGCAAAATAAACCCAAAGCACGTGGCTGAACAAATCAGGTCAGCGTAGTAAAAATAATATGATGTGAAGAACAGCTTAAAGGAATAGTTCACCCAAAAATGCAAGTTATGTCATTATTTATTCATGCCATTATTTATATTTTATTTTGTAGCACAAAAGGAGAATTTGTGGTGATTCTTTTCTGTACAATAAAGAGTTCATGGCTGTCACGCTCCGTGTGGAACAAAAACCACTAAAGCTATAGTCCATATAGCTTGTGCAATATATTCTGAAGTCATATGACAGCTTTGGGAGAGATATACAGACTGAAAATGAGTCATTACTTACATACTTTGGTAACACTTTACAATAAGGTGTCATTTGTTAACATTAGTTAATTAACTAACATGATCAAACAATGAACAATGCATTTAATACACTACTTATTAATCTTTGTTAATGTTAATGAAAATACAGTTTATTGTTTATTCATGTTAGTTCACAGTGCATTAACTAATGTTAACAAACACAACTTGTGATTTTAATTATGCATTAGTAAATGCTGAAATTCACATTAAGATTATTAACTGCTGTAGAAGTATTGTTCATTCTTAGCTCGTTTGCTAATGTTGTTAACTAATGTTAACTAATGAACCTTATTGTAAAGTGTTACTTTATCTTTATATGATTTGTTTACGCAGTGTAAATCTGTCATAAATGTGGACCAGGACACTTTCATTTCAAACACATTCCCACTCACTTCCTCTTTGTTTTCATAGCAGCCAACACAAACCTACAGTATGGAGCTTTTCATTTGTGTATTTTGATATGAAGCAGACACTATATCTCCCTTTTTATCTTTATAAACACACACTGGTTCTTATTGAGCTATTGTTGTTGACTAAAACTAAAACAAAAACGTTTTAAAATATTTTGGTTAATTGAAATAAAGCTGAAATAAAATATATATATTAAGTGAAAAACATACTAAACAAAATTAGATATGTCTCCTTGGTAACTAACTGAAATAAATGTAAATTACAAACTGGAAATTAATATTAAAACTAAATCTATAACTAAAATAAATAAAAAAAATAAAAAAACAATTTTTGTGACTCTTGTGTACAGATCTTGCTTCCATTAAAGCCCAAGATCAGTGTTGCTATTGTTAACTATTAACAAATTGTTAACTAATTAAAAAAAAAAAAAAATTGCTTTCAGTAACTGAAATAAAAATGAAATAAAATATACATTTTAGATAAAAAACAAAACAAAAAAACTTTAGAAATGCACAAAACTGCCTGAAAAACTAAGGTTAAAAAAAGTGAAATAAAAATATACTGAATTTAAATAGGAAATGTAAAAAAGAGAGAGAAAATAACTAAAAATAAAAGGAAATTAAAATGATAACTAAAAATATAAAAACTGAAAGCTAATTCAAACTATTAATAAAAACTATAATGGTACATAAATAATATTAAAATAACACAAACTAAAACACTGTCTTTTCTCATAAATAATTATTGAGTCCCATTACAGTATACTTTTCCATTGCCTGGCAACTGTAAATAGTCTATAGCTAATGAACTTGTTTTTGTGTCATAAACATCCCTTACCTGTGATATATTCATGCAATGGCTTCATGTGGCTAATTGCTTTGTGTTAAGGTGAGATTATAGTCAAAATCAAAGCCTTCCTTCATTTTTTGTCTTTAGTACAATCATCTTGACCTGTTTTTCTTGACGGAGTCATTCTTTATTTTCAGTCTCAACTGATTTTGTATGAGATTAAATTAAAAACCTACAATTGATCTGAGTAAAACATATTCAGTATAACATCAGTGTATGGCATAGCTGATCGTTCATGCTATTTTATATTTTTAACAAAACAAAAATAATCAAATTGAAGTGCTAAAAATAATGTTTTGTAATGAAATACAGATATTTTATCAACGGTGTGAATGGAGTTAAGTGTAGGTGTTTATGTACAGTATTTCTGTCCATCTTCTACATCTATGTGGGATGCTTCATTTATAATTCAACAGCATGTGAATGTTGTTGCTCCCAGAATGCCTTTCTACAGCCTATAGAGAAGTCTATTTATTGCAGGCGTTGAGCAGGGGATACTGTAAATGTCTAAGCGAGATATTATGCCTGAAACATACAGACGCTTCAGCTACGCAAGCCTGATTTTCTGCATCATCTACATGTGTCAGACCACAACCCAGAAGACAAATGCATGTATGCATTCTGCAGTATGCGCTAGAGCATGCATTAGCATAAACTGTCATTTGCCCAGCCATTTTTCATAGATTGAAGAGAATCATGGTACAAGAGAAAGTGGCATAACCGTTTAGGGAATTCTATCTGAAAGTGTCTTTTACATTAATGTAAGTCTTGTGAGCTTTAAATGCACACAATAACATAAGTAACACTTCTAAACACTAAAAATAACAGCTTGCTGTTGCTTGAGACTGATTTGTGAGTCTCTCGTTCATATGAGTCGGACTACACCGATCATGCTGTATGATGTTATTGCGCTCAGTATAGTGAGGACTAAATAGGGATAAAAATTCTAAACATTCTACGTCTAAAAATGACAAAATATCTTTAAAAAAATATTTACATCTTTTATTTTATAAAAGGATTTTTTAAAAAAATATATTTGTTTACTATTGCCAACACTTCAGGATTAATAAATGTGTGAATGTCCATCACTTCAGAGACCCATGCATAAAATATGATTGCAATAAATGTTCAGATACTAAAATTCTCTGCTCTCACTACAACCAGTTTGTTCATCACATGACACGTAGGCAAGGAGGAGCTTATATGTGACCCTGGATCACAAAACCAGTCTTAAGTGTCAAGTTTTCGAAATTGAGATTTCTACATCATCTGAAAGCTGAATAAATAATCGTTCCATTGATGTATGATTGGATAATATTTGGCCAAGATACAACCATTTGAAAATCTGTTTCCAAATGAAGTCCTTAGCAATGCATATTAATAATAAAAAATGAAGTTTTGATATATTTACGGTAAGAAATTGGCAAAATATCTTCATGGAATGTGATCTTTACTTAATATCCTAATGATTTTTGACATAAAACAAAAATTTATAAATTTGACCTACACAGTGTATGTTTGGCTATTGCTACAAATATACCCCAGCGACTTAAGACTGGTTTTGTGGTCCAGGGTCACATATGCGTGAAAATATTATCTGGGGCACCATAAATTGGGCCGAACTCTGCTGGTGGGCAGGTTTCTCACATGTCAGCCCTCTAAACGGCTTCATAACCACGCCATCTTACATCTAGAAACAGAGTTTACATATAATGTGTGTGAAATAGTGAAGTCTAAATGGTAGAGACGGAAAACAACAGCTCTTTGAAGCACACAGCACTCATTCAGCAAACCTGAACACACATGCACCTACACATTATAATTACTGGTCAACCTGAAGCTAATTTATTGAAAGAATAGAAATAGCACAAAAAAGTTCTGAAAACCATTTGGACAAAGTGTAAAAAAAACCACGTGTCACTTTAACTATCAAATCCCTAATCCCCAACCAAAAAAGAAAGATTATCTGCATGAACCGAATGGATTCCTCGGTCTTTCCCAGACAGTTTGGCTGCTCCAGTGAACGTGTCCATTAGAGATCTGAAGGGCAGCTCTGCTGTGGTGACATGGGACATCCCAGACGGGGATCCAGTCATTGGATTTGCCATCACACAACAGGTAACCGGAGCATAGAGAGGGAGAGAAAGGTCACATACTCAGCATGCATATATTTGTATGTTCATTTGAAATCATCTGGTTTAAGAGAAAAGTGAAGAGAAGGCTTTTGGTTAAATACGGTTGTATCTATCCATAACAGAAAAAAGACGTTCGCATGCTGCGCTTTATCCAGGAAGTAAACACTACCACGCGGAGCTGTCCATTATGGGATCTGGAGGCAGATACGGACTATATAGTGCATGTTCAGTCTATCAGTATAAGCGGGCCGAGTCCCCTCAGTGAACCGCTGCAGTTCAAAACCCCCAAAGAAGCTGAAACACAGGCCTCTAAGAGCAAAGGTACTACTGAATCTTCTTTAATTTTTCAGTATGAATTTAATGTTTGACACACCACTAATAGCATGACTTTATTTTTCACAGACGAAGTGACCATGGAAGAAGTGGGTCAGAACGCTCAGCTCCGGGCAGGAGAGATCATCATCATCGTGGTGGTTCTGATCATGTGGGCAGGTGAGAGTGAGGAGCACAAAACCTGCTGCTGTCCACATTCAGAACGTTCAGATTAAATGCAAATATCACTTTATTGGATGGTTAATTGAACAGCAGTGTTCATGTCATTTTGGTCTCTTTCAGGTGTGATCGCGCTTTTCTGCCGTCAGTACGACATCATTAAAGACAACGAGCCTAACAATAACAAGGATAAAGCCAAGAACTCGTCTGAGTGCAGCACCCCTGAGCATCCGTCAGGAGGCCTGCTGCGCAGTAAGGTATAACCGCTGCCCTGCGAGAGGCCAGACCACACTAGGCAGGTACAATCGTCCCAAATCATAACTCAGACCAAACTCCACTGACATTTCAGGTCATGTTTCATAAAACAGTATAAACATCGTCATTTTCTCAGTGATCATTAGTAAAACAAAGTCTTGATTTTTTGGACTTTAAACATTTACCTCCAATAATGCATTTCACATTTGATTTCAACTTTTATTAAAGTACTATTTTAGTTTAATATTTTAATGCTTTAGTTATTTTAATACATAAACTAAATACACTAAGTAAAATATAAAATAATTTATTAATATTAGCTAACTGCACAATTTAACATGATTTTTTTCACTAATTCACTAATGAATAATTTTCACTAATTCACTACAACAACCCTAATGCAATGATTTTTTAATTAATTAATTCATTACATTTATATAGCGCTTTTGCTGGATACTCAAAGCGATTTACATAGATGGGGGGAATCTCCTCAACCACCACCAATGTGCAGCATCCACCTGGATGAGGTGACGGCAGCCATATTGCACCAGAACGCCCACCACACACCAGCTTACTGGTGGAGAGGAGACAGAGTGATGAAGCCAATCAGTGTAAGGGGATGATTAGGAGGCCATGATGGTCAGAGGCCAAAGGGGACATTTGGCCAGGATGTCGGGGTTACACCCCTACTCTTTTTCGAAGGACATCCTGGGATTTTTAATGACCACAGAGAGTCAGGACCTCGGTTTAACGTCTCATCCGAAGGAAGGTGCTTTTTATAGTATACTGTCCCCGTCACTACACTGGGGTGTTAGGACCCACACAGACTGCAGGGTGAGCACCCCCTGCTGGCCTCACTAACACCTCTTCCAACAGCAACCTAGTTTTCCCAGGAGGTCTCCCATCCAGGTACTGACCAGGCTCAACCCTGCTTAGCTTCAGTGGGCAACAAGTCTTGGGCTACAGGGTGATATGGCTGCTGGATTTTAGTAAACATAAGTTGATAAATTGCAGGTAATAAGGTAAAAAGAGGGTAATATTGGGTAAACACTAGTGCTGTCAAACGATTAATCGCATCCAAAATGAAAGTTGTTGTTTACATAATATATATGTGTGTACTGTGTATATTTATTATGTATATATAAATACACACTCATGCAGTATATATTTAGAAAATATTTACATATATATTATATATAATTTATATCATATATAAATATATTTATTATACAAATATAACATTTTTCTTAAATATATACATGCATGTGTGTGTATTTATATATACATAAATATACACAGTACACACACATATATTATGTAAACAACAACTTTATTTTGGATGCGATTAATCGCGATTAATCGTTTAGTTTAACAGCACTAGTTTAATATAATATAATATAATACACTGAACTACTGTATATATTATATATTTTGTTTTTAACACGGTCAGATTTATTAATTAATTATACTTTTAAAAAAAACGAATTAACACGTGTCAAGCTTTACTATACATTATGGGATTGCATTCTCTGAGAACGATACATGTGATGCTCTCAAAACAGTTCTCATAGAAGCTGGTTTAATTATGTTGCCTACCTTTTGAAACAGCCTTCGCAAGTTCGCATCCTTCGTTTTTCATTACTCCACTTGTTACACCATGTTCTCCACTGATCGCTCCAGGCCGCGCTCCAATCCTCTCCCTAACATTAGACATCTGCTTCCACTCTCCGCAGTTCCCCAAGAACAACAACAATAACCGAACGCCATCTGTGAACATTATCAAAGTGTGACAAGATGGTTTCTGCCTCGATGGATTCCGCTTTTAACACACGGATACAGAACGGCCATATGTGCTCATCCTCCAAACAGGAATATTGGAAGTTTGCTGAAAACAGCTGGAATAATCCACAGCGAGCATCTGAAAGAGAGGCCAGAAAGATGAAGTTTCACACAGACCTGCTCTGGCTCCAGCAGTCTGGAGATACGACCAAATCTGTGGCTGTTTGCGACAGGAGAAAGAAAGAAATGCAGGGAAAAAAGACCCTTCTCACTTCTCTTTATCACTTTACAAATAACTGGTGTCGGCAAGGAGATCTGCACCTATTTAAAATCCTCTCTTTTAAACTTGAAAACTCTTGAGCTCTGCTCCTTTATCTGGTTTTCTCTTTTACCCTTTCAAACGGCATGATCCACATTTCTCTCAATGGTGGTGAAGGCTTTTATAATACATCTGTAGTAAGCCACTAAATGCAGGATATACATTTCAGAAGATTTTGTTACGAAAACATTACGCATGAACATTAAAAACATTTTTTTGGGGGGGGGGGGGGGGGGGGGGGGGGTATGCAAGCATTAAGGGAACATTCCATTTTAGAATTTTGCAAACATGGAAACGTTACTTTGAATGTTCTCTGAACATTCTAAAAAAACAGTAGTAACATTTTTAAAAAAATGTTGGATGAATGTTCCACTAAAACTCTTTTTAGAACAATATTGAAGACCACATAACTCTGAATGAATGTTCTACTAAAGTGACTGGATAAACATTTGGCTAATGTTCAGGCAAGGTTCTCTCGGTGTTCTGAGAAAGTTCCTTGTCAGCTGGGATGGAGTTCAAATGTCTGAAACCACATTCAAAACCTGGGATTTGAAAGTCCATAGGGTTTGAGGATTTTGAAATATTTTAAACAAAGAAAGGCTATAAAGAAAATGAGAATTTTTTAAAATTCTTCACAATTCCTGCACAAATTTATGACATTATTCATGTGATTGTTGTTATAGTTAACTAAAACGAAACTGTTAAAACAATTGTCGGTTAATGAAATGAAGCTGAAAGGAAAAACTTAAAAGAAATTAATAAAAATAAACTACACTGAGATAAGTGTAGATCCTAAAATTATTAAAAACTGAAATACAAGTAAAGTAAAGCTATATATATATATATATGTGTGTGTGTGTGTGTGTGTGTGTGTGTGTGTGTGTGTGTGTGTGTGTGTGTATATATATATATATATATATATATATATATATATATATATATAATTATTATTATTATTATAAATATGACAGCAAGCACTTAAATAACTAAAAAGTAAACAAATTAAAATGAAAGCTAAAAACTTAAAAATAAAAGCTCATTCAAAATATAAATAACTACTACAATAGTATATACAGCTGAAGTCAAGAGTTTACACGCACCTTGCAGAATCTGCAAAGTATTAATTATTTTACCAAAATCAAACAAAATGCATGTTATTGTTTATTTAGTATAGACCTGAATAAAATATTTCACATAAAAGATGTTTACATATAGTCCACAAGAGAAAATAGTTGAATTTATAAAAATGACCTTGTTCAAAAGTTTACATGCACTTGATTCTTAATCCTGTGTTGTTGTGAAAACTTTAGAACAGAATGAAGATGTGCACATTTTTTTATTATTTTGCCTAAATATGATATTGTTTTATTTATTACTGCCCTTCAGAAGCTACAGAAGATACTTAAATGTTTCCCAGAAGACAAAAGTTAAATTTACCCTGATGAAAATTTTTCACTTTTGACTCCAACTGTATAAGTAAAATAACACTGCTCTTTGGAACACATTGGAAAAAAAAAAAAAAACGAAAGCAAAAAGAAAAAGTGGTCTCAAACTTTTTGGACCCCACTGTATAATATGGGATTTTGCAGCAATTCGAAAATTGACAAATAAACCTGAATATGGATATTTGACATCACCAGGACCTTCCAAGACTTCATCAATCGTACCCTTTTCCAAACTCTAAAGCAAAACATTTTCATTCAAGTGGCTTGTTCCCTTTCAGGGAGACAAGCGTTCATTCAGAGAATAGGTGGCTTATTTTAGACTGGTTGAAATGATTTGATAGAGATATGAAAGAATGTTATGGAATGATTTTACTGACAGCTCTCATTCCAGCATAGAGAGAAGACTTTTATTTCTATTTCTGATTGTGTTGTTGTTGTTGTTGTTTACACCTGCAGAGATACTTGACAAAAAAAAAAAAACCTGGTATAATAACCCAGCAGTGCTGGGGGAGATCTTTTAGACCTGAAAGCCACTGCTAATTTAAAATAGGTGGAATTTAGAAAAATTAATTAAAAGTGTAATCAGGTCTGTACTTGTTCCGGCACAAAAACGATGAGGAATTTGAACAATTAAAAAAAAAACACTTAAAATACCACACAGAGGCTCAAACCAGTCAATTGTTTTTATGCTTTTATTTTTCTAACTAATTTACTAAAATAAATCAGACGCTGTAATGTTAGGAGAGCATGTTTGATTATTACTGTACTGGATGATTATGTGACAAAAACATACAATGTTGGGTTTTTCATACTGCCTTGCTACTACTAAAAAGTACTGAGCTACACTCAAAAACAATATTTAGGTTTAAATGTAAGGTTCATGTTTTTGAATTGCATAGAAAATTTCTGTCCATTTTGATTATATAGTTTTAACATCAACAAACTAATAAACTTGCATATTTGTCACTCATACATACATTTCCCAGGTCTGCGCGTGCAACAAGTAGGCAGGCAATATGCTAATGTTTAATATTGACGTGAACATGAAATGGCTTGGGATTCGTTTTAATGATTCAGTCAGTGATTCAGTCGACTCTTTCTTTTGAGAGACAATAACTTTATACACGGTGCACTTTCAGATTTAAAACTTTCCAGGATGTTTTCATTCACTTAGAGCTGTGTTACACGCTACATGAAAGCTCATTTTCAAAAAATTCATAATAGGGGCACTTTAAGTCATGCATTTTGCAAATACCTTAACTGTCTGTTCCACAGCTAGACATATTTTAATGATGTTCATATTTTTTTTTACTAATTATATTTTTACCATGAACTAATTTATGCTGATTCTAAGCAATTTGAATAAATACGTTTAGAAAATGAGGGTTTTAATTAAAAATACATGCAAATAATTAATAATAATAAAAACAATTCATTGTATGACTGACAAATATGCATCACATTAAGTTTTTAAGTTTGTTTATGTTTAAACTGTGTAATCGAAATAGATGGCAATTATATGCAATTCAAAAACATAAACATACAAAAAAAAGGATTAAATGACAAAAAGCATCTATAACTTGATACTACAATACTATTATGCTTAAGAGTGGTTGTGTATATTTAATTATTTAGTATATAGTGTTTATTCTTTAACAAAAGGAATTGTAGTAATTTAAACATTCTAACAGTGCTTCTGTTAGTTCTACATGTTCTCATTATGATGGCAAGCCTGGATTCAATTATTTTAAATGGTGTGAGAGAATTTTGTGGTTGTCTGTAAGACAAGATGAATGATAGAGGACATTTTAAGCATTCTCTGGGCTGCCGATCAGACAACTTCTCCTCAGTGCTAATATCATATTTCTCTAAAGGACATTCCCCTGTGTTTTCACAATATCATCTCTGAGGAAGACTATCCTCCTCTCTAAACAAGGGCTGAACATGCTTCACATCAGCAATAATAACCACGGGGATTCTGACCGGCCTCCAGGATTGCACTTAAACCGGCGGGACCGTCATCGGTGGTCGATAACAATATAGGAAGACTGAAGTCACTGTAACTATGTTCTCAATTTTACTGTGTGCTTTTACCACACTATCCTGAATGCATTAACTGTCATTAAATCTGATGAATGGAATTGAAAAATCTTGTGTTGTTACTGCCACACTTCATACAGCTGATGACAGTTTATTAAACATATCAATATTCCCATCCTAAACTCACACTAATGGGTTAATCAACCTTTAAATGTTTCGCTTATAGCCGTCTCTGCATAATGAAGGAATAGTTCACTCAAAGCTGAAAATCTGTGGAAAATGTACTCACCCTCAGGCCATGAGATGTAGAGGAGTTTGTTTTTTCATAGGAACAGATTTGGAGAAATTTAGCATTGCATCACTTGCTCACCAATGGATCCTCTGCAGTGAATGGGTGCCGTCAGAATGAGAGTCCAAACAGCTGATAAAAACATCACAATCATTTTAAGAAACAAATCAAAACTGCACATTTCTCTCCTGATTTAGAATAAGATGTTTCTTTTTAAGGAGAAACCAATATTATGGATAGAGGACTCATTAAAAATGTCTTGATGGATTTGTTGATTTATCAGCTGTTTGGACGGCACCCATTCACTGCAGAGGGTTCACTGGTAAACAAGTGATTTAGTGCTACATTTCTCCAACGGACTTCAAATGGAATGAGGGTGAGTACATTTTAAGCACATTTTTACTTTTTGGGTGAACTATTCCTTTAAACGGGGGAAGAGAGAGTGCATTTTAAACACTGAAAAACACACTTTATGAGACAGCACCCTCTTCTGGCATGCATCCTATTCCTAAAAAATGCATGCAACATCAGATCAGATTATCAAATGTGTCATAATTTTGTCAGGATACCTAACCCACAGTATTTTTACATTTGTTTTACTGTACTGTATATCCAGGGGCTTTCCAGAAACACTTATTATAAAAAAAAGTGAGGCTCCTTAAATAGAAATATGTACAACACATTCTTATTTTCATAAGTGTTTTTATTCCTCTTAACAGTCATCCTGATGAGAGTGTGCTTTAAAAAAACAAAAAAAACATGGACAATTCACTCAAGGAATTTAGTGAAAATTAGGTTTTATAAAAGGCAAGTAAAAGAATGAAGAATGTTGTTCACGACTAATGGCACCAAATAGAATTGTAATCTGCATTTAAGATGTCAAAAACATTGTCTCGGCCAATGGTGCGAGTTTCAGGTGGGCCTACTTGTTCAATCAAGCAATGGCTGAAATTATTGAAACGGTTCTTTCTGGTACTGCTAATGATGCATCATTATAAACTTCACCTTTAAACAAATATACATTTAGCTAAATATACAAATACATTTAGCTAAAACTGATTCTAGGTCTGCCCTTTGACAATCGTGATGAGAATATGATCATAAAAGCAGAAGTGGCAAAATGGATTCTGAATTCTTTGTAAATTGATTAGATATCACAGTTTAGATGTTTGGAGATACTTTTCTGTCCCCGAGACAGCGAATCTCGCAGTCCTCCTGAGTGTTGAATCTGTTGCTGTTCCCGTCACAGCCTCCGTACCAGAACTGGACACATTGGTCACTGCTGACGTTGTAGTGCCATTTCACTGAAAAGTTTGAGCAAGTTCCTGCATCGAGTTTGAGCTGGCAAATGTCTATGAGCAGAAAGAAAATAAAGAAATAAAGGTTTTATGTTACACAGAGTGATGATCAGGCTGATCAGATCCAGGCAATTTAAAAAAGTCACACTTAAGGACACTTGCATATTTTTACCATGCATACTGAGGTCAGCAATAATTTTATACTTGATTTATATGATTGTTTTAGTGAATGAAGAATGCTCCTCATATGTTTACTTTGTAAAAAAAAATAAAAAAAACAACTTTAAATTCTATAAATGCAAAATATTTTACGGTTTGGTTTAAGTTATAGAAAATATTATCTTTATTTAAAACGGTGGTAGTCTATGGCATAAGTAAATGTATTCTTTACCCTTGAAACTGGAATCATCCTCTGGAAGATTTTCAGATTCTGAGAGAGAAATTTGAACAAATCTTAAAACTCTGTACAGGTAAAATGGCCTACATAAAACAACCCATCCTTTAAATCCATTCAAAAATATATATGAATTTAGTCAATTTGTATAAAATGGCTAAATTCCTGTATGAAAAAGAGGAAATAATGCATAATGTATGTATAATAGTAATAATAATAGTAACAACTTAACCCTCACGTTATGTTCTGGTCATTTTGGCCTGGAGAGGTTTTTCTTTTCCCCAAAAAAGGTTGTTTTTTTTGGTGAAGTAAATACTACATAAACAAAAATGTAATTTCTACATTAATTTAGTTCACGCAAGAACAAAAAAAATGTAATTCTATATTAGTACTCAATGTAAGCTTGTAGAATTCAAGTTTGAACTTATAAGTATATTTTTATTGGAATTGTTTGTTATGTTTACAAGGATTCTTTAAGTAAACATCAAAGTCCTGATCCCGTTGTTCTCATCATGCACTTGGGCATGAATAATTAATGTGAACTTTTTTGCTCTTTTTGAGATGCATTTACACTGTTTTATGGTTGCTTTTGATGTTAGGTTTAGTAACTTACTGTTTTGTGACATCTGGAGTTGATTTTCTACTCAAAATGACCCATTCATACTCAAACACTATCCACTGATTGTCACCGTCATTGTGTATGGTGTACCAAGTATTGAGGTCTCGGTGTTCATCTGGGTAATAATTCTATTAAGTGGGCATGTCATCTTAAAAGGATAACCAGCTGTCTATTTGCTTACTTGCATGTTTGTGAGTGAATCACATTAAATAGCATGGTTGATTTCCAGTGCTACATCAATTGAGTACATTTTAAAAGCCATGACTGAGTGAAATGTACTTAATTATTTTAAGTTAAATCTGCAATACTTTAGTAAAAATTACTCATCAAACTCTATCTGGCTATGTTAAATTTACTTATTTCCAGTGCTAATTTTACCTAACTTAGTTAAGTAGATTTTTCTTAATTAAATACTTCCATTTTACTTAAAATTTATGTGTGCAAAAACTTGCAAAATAAAAATGAAGTAAATCTTACTTTTAGTTTTTTTCAGTATAGTTAATGTTCTCGCATTGCACTAAAACCTACTGACTTCACTCACACAGGGTATAACATCCCTGTGGATAATTGTTAATGTCACGAATCTGGTTTGTGGCCTTCCGTCCGACTGCCACAAGAGGTCGCTCTCCATCATATTGACTCTCACACCACACATCACACTGGACTGCATTTCCCATCATCCACTGCACTGATGACAAACACACAGCTGATTGCACTGATTGCACAGCTGTCACCAATCACACGCTCACCTAAGAGCTATTACACACACTACACAAAACACACTCAGATCCTGATCTAGTTGCCGAGTATTGTCTAGCGTTTAGCACTCTCCTAGTGTTATCTACTTACCAAGCCTTTCCGTGTTTGTTTTTGTATTCAGTCACCTGTATTGTTCTGCGTTTATCACTCTCCGAGTGTTAGCTGCTTTACGAAGCCATTCCTAGTTTCCGTTTCTTATTTTAGTTTAAGTCTAGTCTTTTCATGTTGCCTTGTTCCTGATCTTCTGCCTTGTATCTTGGATTAACCCTTTGCCTTCCATTTGGACTCTGTTTGCCCCTGCCTGGACCATTGCTCGTGTACCTGGATTACCCCTCTTGTCAAGCCCTCTGGAAGACCACGCCCGTTTACTTGAGTACTCATCTGTCTTGCCCTCAATATACCTGTTTGCCATTTGTTCGACCCTGCCTGTGTTTTTGACCATGTCTACTAATAAAAGCTTGCTCATGGATTCGCATGCCTCGCGTCTCGTTCGCCCTGTTACAGTTAAACACTACTTATTATAATTTAATTTTTTTTAACTACCTTGTTACACTTGCGGTGTTCCTGGCCAAAAATTGCTTGTTAACCCCTCATTATGCTATATTATTACCAAATATTGGATTTACTCTATTAATGTATTTTCTTTCAATTAGCACAGATTCGGTTTCTTTTTAAAACTGACTGATTGTATGCTTAATTGATCTGAGATAATGCAAATAATGCAATAACAGTGCTAATTAAAAAAAAAAAACAAGTTGACTAAAAAAAACTGGGTTTCACTTTATTTTGATGGTCCCTTTAACACTCTGTTGACCATAAGTAACATTGCACCTACATTTCTATTAACTCCCATTAGAGTGTTAGTAGTAGTGTATTAGTAGATTGCAAGTACATGTCAACTTATTCCAACCTTACCAAAGTTACTTACAGTCAGTAGAGTGTCTGTTGAGAGACCATCACAATGAAGACTTGGCAGATATGAAGGATATCTTAGCAGACAGTCTACTAATAATCTAATGACAGTTTGCTGACATGTAGTTGTAACATTAATGTCAACAGAATGTTCAAAAGGGACCATCAAAATAAAGGCTTACCAAAAACTGAATCCAAGATTTGCTGATAATATAGCATAATAGTTAAGGATTTTCAGCACCGCACAAGTGTTAAATAAAAAGTAACTAATCCGAATTTACATAAAAAATGGATTAGGAACAGCCTAAATATCAGGCTGTAACAAAATTTGGTAAATTTACCTGTAGACACACATTCCCTAAAGCACTCGTCCTCTGTCAAGAATCGGTTTTCATTTCCGCCACAACCACCGTACCAGAAGCGCATGCATTTCTTAGTCTGCTGGCTGTAGTACCATCTGGACATATACGATCCACACACATGGCCAGAATCTTTCTCAAGGAAGCATCGTGCTGTTGGAAACAAACAGTACACTCCAATAGTTCCCCTACGGCACTGAATACTGAACTCTTTCAAAGAAACTGTGTAAAAACAGCTTGTGCATTTTTAATGTGAGTGAGGATACATGCACAGTACCGCGTCAGAGACATATTCAACTTCAAAGTTGAATTCAAAGGGATTTAATTGGGCAGTGAGATTTAGATTCACCACCTTTAGTCTTCGGGGGCTCGGTTTGGTCCTCTTTGTGCTCTCCTGTAAATTGTTCATTGTCATCAGGTTGACTGCGTTCAGTGATTGGTTCTGTGTTTTGCTCATCATAAACATCTTCATAATATTCCTGAGGCTTCTCTGTTTCAGTGAGCTCTTCGGTGGGTGCTTCAGTGGGCAGAATATCTCTGAAATACAGTAAGGAGGATTTGTTTCATTAAAAAGCACAGACCGTGTCCTGTATAGCTATTAAGTGTTGTAGTGAACAGCGGTCAAGATGGCAAAACTCCTTTCCACACAATGTGTGGAAAGTTATATTTTGATGTGATCAGGCTTTGTGGACAACAAAGGAATGACATTTGCCTTAAGATAAACAACACTACCTCTTGTGGAGAGGGGGGGGTTAACATTAACCTACAGTAACCCCCGCTCAGGAACCACTTTGTTCTCCCTCACAGGAGAAACCAGTTTTGCCATGTGGCCAAAGTCACAAATGAAAAACACATTCACATGCATTCACACAAAATGAACACAAAATTGACCAAACCTTCCTCATATCAATTTACATAACTGTATATACATAATGAGTGCTGTGTGTGATACAACAAGGTATGCAACATTACCTGTTAAGGTATATACTGTATATATGAATGCAGGGGTCAATGCTCAGCATTACTCATTAATGTTTGGTCTTCATATTTTCAGCACAGTGTTTAGCTTAATCTGGAATAGGTTTGGAAAGTGAATAATACAGAGGAAATACTTTAAAGGCATTGTTCTAAAAGTGGATTTTAAGCTATGCAAATAGACCTCATATCACACCTCTGACAGCATCGGCCAATCAAAATGCTGGATCTGAAAGGTGCCAACTTGCAGATCCCTCCTTCTCATGGAAAGATTAAAAGGTTCTCTTCAAGACAAAGAAGTTGTGCTAAAATGTTGTTGCGAAGTTAGGTTCTAAGTGGTGAGGTCGACCTTGTGATAAGATGTTGTTGCTAAGTTAGCTTCTATATAGTCTCAGCCTCAGACGTCACGCGCACAGACCGTTGGCTAAATGTCTGATGCATATGGCACACTTTTCTGGAAACACTTCAGGAATGACGAAGTCGTCATCTGACAGATTGAATTAAACCGGATTGCCGGGAGACGCGTTTACATTCGGTCCGCCGGGAAACAAAGATGCCGTGCCACCAAACTCCCTCACAAAAGAAGAAAGCCGTCGTGTTTACAAATGTGACGACGAACGTTTATCAGGGTCAACTAAACGCTGGATTTTCAAAAGCATGTGAAATATTTAATGTTCGCGGCATATAATCTTTAAAACACATCCGAGTTTCTCACACCGGTTTGTTATTGTGAATGAATGAATGATGCATTTATATAGCGCTTGTGTATTACCGTACACCCAAAGCACTTTACAATCATGTGGGGGTCTCTCCTCAACTACCACCGGTGTGCAGCATCCACTTGGATGATGCGACAGCAGCCACAGTACAACGGCGCCAGTACACACACCACACACCAGCTACAGGTGGAGAGGAGAGAGAGTCCTAGAGCCAATCAAGTGTATGGGGATTACTAGGAGGCCATGATTGATAAGGACCAGTAGAGGGAATTTGGCCAGGACACCGGGGTTACACCCCTACTCTTTACGAGAAGTGCCATGGGATTTTTAGTGACCACAGAAAGTCAGGACCTCGGTTTAACGTCTCACCCGAAAGACGGTGCGTTTTACAGTATAGTGTCCCCTTCACTACATTGTGGCAACATTTCCACACCCCTAAACTTGATGCTAAACGAAACAAACGATGATTGGTTGTTTGACATGTCGGTCAAACGGCCTCATGGGCAGGGCTTGGCCAACAAAAACGGCCATATATTCCAGACCTTCAGCCGTCAATCTGAAGGTCTGGCTATGTGAGACTAGCTTCTATATGGTGTGGTCTACTGCTAAGCCAAGAGCTAAACTGCTAAGCTAAGTTGTTCTAAGGAGAAACAAGGAAGATCTGCAAGAAGTGAATTTGGAAACTGCCACAGCAACAGAGACCACGAGCTTAAGCCCCACCCTAAAACCTTTAGATTATTGAGCCCAGAGCTTAACCGACTGTCACACCACACAAAAGCAAGCTAAGGAAATTCTGCTGCTACAACCCAATGGTTTAGAAAATACACAAGCCATCCGCTAATCTTTGTGAGTTTATGTCTAACGATTGCGGATGGTAAATCTCATTACCTCTCTGGGGTTTGTTGTCCAGATTCAACAGGTCTTAACACAAAACTACGACAGTCACGAGGCTGTATTGATGACTGGGGTAAGATTTCTCCTGCAAAACAACAGCAGATATACACCAGGGTTATTCACATTAACTAAAATAAAAATAAAACCATTAAAAAAAAATTTTATTACTTAAAATAAATGTTAACTGAAATAAAATAAATTATTTAAGCTAGTTTCCAAGGCAACATTTCTCATTTAGTTTACCTCGAAGTACTAAAATAAACTAACTGAATTAAAATGAATAAAACTATATGGACTTATTAAACAAACAAAAACTTGTAAGACAAAAATACTAAAACTTTACTTAAAATAAAAAAAGAAAATGCATAACTCAATATGCATGCAGCAGTGTCAAAAGTTTAACTTACACTTATTAGATTTATAAAAAAAAAAATAATAATAATTCACAAAGAGACATCAAAATTACTAAAACATACAAAAAAAAAATTGATAAAAAAACTATATTAATTTAATAATTAAAATTATATATTGGGTTATATACTACCTACTGTACAGACCATGATAGTAAGCAGCTCTATCGCAGCGGCCTTATCCAAACACAATCATGAATATGTCTTACTGTGGAGCATATGCAGGAAGGCGTAAGCGAAGCGTGTGCTGTAATCTCTGTTATCCAGGAATACCAGGTGCTGCTCCAGACGAGAGCTGGTGAGCTCCCCCATCCGGGTCCAGTCGAATCTCTGTCCCGCCATGAGGATAAACATAACGACATTCTGGCACTTACACAATCTAGATAAATAATCAAGATGAGCTTTGCTGTGCTCAGAGTCTTCACCAAAAACAGCCATGACCATTCGTTTGCTTCGTGGTCTTTCTGCTTTCAGGATAACGTTAGTAATCAGCCACTCCAAAGCAGGCTCAGGATGAGATGTCCCGCCCACTTGCGTCACTGTATTAGTAATATGCCTCTTCATGATACTGCGATCTTTAAATTTAGTGAAGCTGAACTCCTCGTTGATGTAAGAGGAGCCGTAAATGGAGCTCTGCTGGTAGACAGATACTCTGGTTTTCCCATCAGCTCTGCTCGGCTCGCTGCTCACACCGATCTGGTCCAACAGAGACAGCAGGAGCTCCTTCGCATTTACATACTGTTGAGTGTTCAGATTATCAGACCCATCCAGCAGCACAGACAAGTCCAAATCCATCTGCAGGGGCGGAGGCCGCAGAATTACACCACACACTGGGTCTGGGTTACAGCGATCTGGCAAGAGAGAATAAAAACACTCGGCTTGTGATTAAAGACATCCATGATTCAAAACCTACCTACATAAGCCGCATCCTAATAAAAATTTAACCTCATAAATGACTGATTTGTAACACTTTAGATAGGCAGCAACTCTGTGTGTCATACAAAAAGAGATCCTCACTGGGACTTCTCTAATAACACTAATAAAAAAATATAATAATAATGCACACAAACATTGTTCAAAACATGCATTTTGGAAAGTTGGCATGCTGAGGTTGCTCATATGACAAAACTAAGTACAAAAAAATAAGGATAAAATAAATAATGCACACAAGTATTGGTCAAAACATGCATTTCGGGGGAATTTAGAAACAAATATTTTATAACTTCATCCACCATCATAGACCGATTTGTCATGCATTATGGAATTGACTTCTCATTGGGAAGCTGGCTTGGTGACATTGCTTAGATAATCACATAATACTCTAATAATCATGTGTGACCCTGGACCACAAAACCAGTCTTAAGTCGCTTAAGGGTATAATTGTAGCAATAGCCAAAAATATATTGTGTGGGTCAAAATATTTTTTTATGCCAAAAATCAATAGGATATTAAAGTAAAGATCATGTCCCATGAAGATATTTTGTAAATTTCTTACCGTAAATATATCAAAACTTCATTTTTGATTAGTAATATACATTGCTAAGAACTTCATTTAGACAACTTTAAAAGCGATTTTCTCAAAATGTAGTTTTTTTAGCACCCTCAGATTCCAGATATTCAATTAGTTGCATCTCGGCCAAATATTGTCTGATCCTTAAAACAACATACATCAATGGAAAGCTTATTTTTTCAGCTTTCAGATAATGTATAAATCTCAATTTTGAAAAAAATGACACTTAAGACTGGTTTTGTGGTAATGCACAGTATTATTGGTCAAAATATGCACTTTTTGGATCTACAATAAACATTTTTCACTTTGTACACCATTATAGATGGATTTTTACTGGGTTTGTTGCAATGTATTATGGGATTGACTTCTCATTGAGAGATTAGCATGCTAAAATAATGGCAAGATACTCTAATAAGCATGAAAATAAATAATGCACACATATATTGGTCAATTCTTTATTGTTTTTTATGTAAACGTGGTAGACAGGAATGTTGGACCATGGTACTCATATCTTTCGTGTTGCACATGACACTACATTCTAAAATGCGGCACTCAAGGTAAAATAACTTCCAAAAAACACATTTCCAGACCTTGAATCTCTTTTTTTTCCCCCCAACTGTCCTGTGTCTTGTGTTTTTAAACATAAAAAACACATTCTGTGTAAATGTCCCCTTGAAATGAGGTATTTTTAGATTTTTTTTTTTTTACATTTTGGACATTTTACACTTGCATCAGAAGCGTGCTTACTGCAAGACTACTGAAAATGCTGCCTACTGTACACAAGTTTTGGAACAGAGCCTTCATTTTTGTTCCTTTAAATGTTTAAATTCAAATTCAAATTTTATTTGTCACATACACAGTCATACACAGTACGATATGCAGTGAAATGCTTGTACGGCAGCCAGTGACCTTAAAAAATATTAATAAGAAGAAATACAAAAGAAAATAAATTTAACTAGTAAATAAACTGTACAAATAAGGGCATAATAATAAAAAAAATAAATAAAAAAATATATAAAAATTTTAAAGTGGCAATGCAAAAGTGACTTATGAAACGTTAAAGTGACTTATGAAGTGTCATGTGCAATGGTTCAGATATATAAATATGTGTTGCATGAATGTGTCCATGATTGTCCAGTCAAGTTTAGATGCTCAAAGAGGTGAAAAGGATCAAATGTGAATGTCTGCACTGGAGCTTACCAAAACAAATGATGCACCGTTTAATGCGATTTACTCCTCTGCCATCAACGACAATGTAGCTTCCGGTGTCATCAACCTGAGATTTGAGGAAGAAATGACTCTTTTTTTCAAAGCTGAGAGAATTAGCACATTATCTGGAAAACCAGTTCGTGAAAGAATGTGTAGATTTTCCACAAATTAAAAAAAAAAAAAAATGCATCCCTCACAAAATACTGGTTCTTGTATATTTGTTTATTAATTTCAACTTAAGTACTTTCAACTACCAAAAAGCGTGTATTGTTATTCTTTTGTCATCACAGTCAGTAATGCTGAATGAAATTAATTTCAAAATTGATTAACAAAACTGAACAGAAATAAGGTGAACTGAATCAACACTGAACTGACTTGAGCTGAACAACAAGATTGTTTTCTGTAGATCTGCGTACACTGCCCTCCAAAAGTTTGGAAACGCCCTAGAAAAGTGGGGTTTTGGACAATATTGGCATGAATCCTTTTTAATTTATGATAATTTTGCACTGATAAGGGACAACACAAACTACAAAAACATTTTATTACATAAAAAGTTTATACATAGAAAAAACTGAAATTTTCGATTCATCAAAATATCCACCATTAGCAGCTATTACAGCTCTGCATAATCTGGGCATCCGAGCTGTCAGTTTATTCAAACATTAACTTGATACTGTATATTACTCCAAGCCTCCTGAAGGATTGCCCAAAGATGATTCACACCGGTTGGACACTTCTTACGGACATCACGGTCCAGTTCCTCCCATAGTAGCTCAATTGGGTTGAGGTCGGGTGATTGGGGAGGCCATTCCATGACAGACAATGATGCCAGCTGACTGTTTCCTCTCTAAATAGGATTTGCACAGCTTGGAAGTGTGCTTGGGGTCATTGTCTTGTTGGAAGGTTTAGGAAGGTTGGGGTGTTTCCAAACTTTTGGAGGGCAGTGCATAGCTAAATCAAACTCATATTGGTGAACTGAATTGAATTAGCATTGAACTGAATAAGAAGAGGAGTCTACTGGCTATTGTAAATGTGCTTTATAGCTGGATTAAGCTTGTTTTATTGTTTGATGAAATTTGCATGATTATTGAGCTGAACTGAATCATCACTGAACTGACATGAGCTGTTGAACTTTGCAACACTGACATTGTTATTGAACTGAACTGAATCCACATTAAACCAAACCGAGTTGAATAATGGCATTATTCATTATTTTGTGATATTTTACAGCTGAAATTGTATTTGAAGAACAACATTAACGCTGCTATTTTCCTGTTTATTACTGAGGAGTAATATAAATAAATATAATTGTAGGTGACTTGCATTTTTTTCATATGCAAATTGATTATTTTCATATCTACCTGCATTGCTCGGCGCACATCATCAGCAGGATTTAAGGCGATCACTCCGAGGCCAATGTCTGCAGCCTTGAACTCCAGCATGGCTGTTGCAAGGCTCGATTCATCCCTCGATGGCCCGTTTGTGAAGAACACGGCCACTTTCCTCATAAGCCTGCCCTTTCGGACACGTTTGAAGACATTCCGGGCCACGAAGCTCATGGCTTGTCCGATGTCTCTGGTTTTTGTGGTTCTCTCTAGAGTAAATGTTTTCACCGCTTCCTGAAGGGTCTTCTTCTTAAGGTGGTCTGCGAAACGGATCAGATTCCGGGTCTCGCTGCTGTAAGAGATCACAGACACTCGCGCTCCCCATGGACAGTTAGTCTCAGCAATGGAAATGTCTTCCAGTAAGGACAGAGCAGCAGAATGCATTTGCTTGAACGCTTGAGGAGTCACACCCGCAGACATGTCCAATGCTATCACCAGGTCTGTGGGGTAGACTGGACACCGGCTACCATCATCTAAAAGCATTTTGGAAAAGAAAAAAAAAACAATAAAATTTACCATTCGCTGAAAGTTACTGATAAATGAGGTACTGAAATGTTAAAATATAAAGCAAAGCATACCGGAGCAGCAAGCTGTGGAAACAAAATGAAAGAGATTTAGATACATTTCAAATGATTTCAAGGTTTAACATAGGGTAAAAGGCACATATAAGGAATTATAAAGAGAGAAATAAAATAATTGAATTTATTCTGCCTGGCTTTCTTTGGATATTAGGCGCTCTGAACTTACGACAGTTTTCACGAATGTATTCGACCAGGTCACATTCCTTGACGTGCAGAAAAGGACAGAAGGAAAACGATCAAACTTTTGGAACCAATGAGTAATTTAATACTGTTTAAAGATAATGTAGTAATATCAACATACAGGCATCTGACTGATTCCAGGAGGTCCTTTTTCACCCTAAAAATAAAATTAAATAAGTACATAAACAAATAAATAAAGAACCGAAACGTCTCAGTACACCTTCTTTACATTTGCTTAACCCTCTGGGCCTCTTCAATTATGGGTCACACTTCCTACCTTCATGGTCAAAAGTGACAGAAGACTTGAAATGTTACTTTTTTTTTTTTCACGAAAACCAATAAAATATAAAAATGTAAATAAAATACAAGTAAAACAGTTTTTGTCCAATAATATTTTTTTGATTACTATTTAGAATTTGGAGAGGATTTTATGATACTATGCCATATTTATTTTATTAAATTTATGCTTTTTTTTTCCACGGTAGTGTTACTTTATTTTTCAACACTTTAACATATTCAAACCATGTCCATGATATTTGTGTGTGTGTGTGTGTGTGTGTGTGTGTGTATGGTCACATAACTAATTTGACAAAAGTCACCAAGAGTTATCCCATGAAGTCAAAAAAAATTTAAATTCAAAACATAATTTTTCGTTTAGTTCTGAAGAGGCCCAGAGGGTTAAGCTGACAATTGTGTGTGTGTGTGTGGTCAAACTATTAATCGCATCCAAAATAGAAGTCTATGTAATATATGTTTGTGTACTGTGTATATTTATTATGTATATATAAATACACACACATACAGTATATATATATATATATATATATATATATATATATATGATATATACACACATATATATATATGATATATACACACATATATACATGATATATACACACATATATACATACTATATTCTATTTTGGAAGCGATTAATCACGATTAATTGTTTAACAGCACTAATATACAAATACTACATCATAGATATATAAATATTTATCTAAAAAGTAAGAAAGTGTTTGCAGATGACTGACCCCGTGTCCATCCATCCCATTCTCTCCTGGAGCACCTGGAGGACCTTGGTGACCAGTGTTTCCCTGATCACATCAAAACATAATACAACATAACTGCATACATTTCAAACAAGTATTCTGCAAATATACAGAACCTTCTCTATGTTAAGAAACGCATGATTGTTTTGGTGGACATCAACTTCAAAAGGTAAATAAACAAGCAAAAAGTGAATTAAATGAACGTGTACCGGTTTTCCTCGATAACCTTTATGTCCTTTACTTCCACTGGATCCTTTGGTACCATCCTCACCCTATTATCATAATCACTGGTATTAATAATGTTACATATTGTTATATTAATTTAAAATTATTATTATTAACATTTACATAATTACATAAAATGCCTAGTGATGAGATACAACAGATGTTTAACTAGCTTTAACACACCTGCAAACCAGGGAGGCCAAAGTATCCAATGCTTCCCTAAAAGCAATTTCGTTCTGTTAGTTGACTAGCCATAAACATACACAAAGGAGAGAAATCAAGTTACTGTATTTTCCACAAAAGAATGTTTGCACTTTGCTCATGTTTCTTGTGCTTGATGTTGTTGTAATATAAATCATAGCATGTGTCAAATGATTAAAAAAAAAAAAACTTGTATCACGGAAAACAGAAAATAGTAGATATTCAGATGCAATTTCTCATACAATTTCTCTGATTTTTCAGTAAATTTGTGTACGGATAGCACAGGTACCTTGTGTCCTTTGGGCCCAGAAGGTCCATACCCGTCTCTTCCATCTTGACCCTGTTTGTATAAAGTCATGCATTAAACTGGAAAGTCACACAAAACTATTTAATGTGGTTTAAAAGGCATTTTAACATTTTCAAGTCAGCAATGCACAAATGCAAAAACTGACCGGAGGCCCTCTGAATCCCTCTCGTCCCAGCGTTCCCTTCGGCCCTGGGTCTCCCGGAAGACCCTAAACACACGCAGGCACGGTGTGAAAAAACAGGAGCACATGAATGGGTGCCATCAGAATGAGAGTCCAAAGAGCTGATAAAAACATCACAGTAATCCACAACTCTCCAGTCCATCAATTAATGTCTTGTAAAGTGAAAAGCTGCCTGTTTGGAAGAAACAAATGCACCATTAAGATTGAAAGTTTTTAACTTTGTTTCCGTTGCTAAAATACGAATACTATCCATAATATACTGGTTTAAATTATTATTGTCTTGTCTGAAACAGGAAAGACTGGTACAAGCGGAAACGGTCCAAAACAGTTCTAAACAAATATTACTTGTGAATTACTGTGATGTTTTTATCAGTTGTTTAGACTCTCATTCTGACGGCACCCATTCACTGCTGGGGATCCATTGGTGAGCAAGTGATGCAGTGCTAAATCACTCCAAATCTGTTCTAATGAAGAAATGAACTGATTTCTCAGAATCAGGAAAAGAAAGAAGGAAAGGAAGAAAACTTTGATGCGTCAGTCTTACATACCCTTGGCCCTCTGGGTCCTCGACCTCCCTTTGAACCTTCAGTTCCAGGTGGGCCAAAGGGACCCTATGAAAACACATATGGTTCTCAACAGTCATTGCATTGCGCTTTGTGTTTTATATCATAAGTTTTGTACTCTAAAGATATATATATATATATATATATATATATATATATATATATATATATATATATATATATATATATATATATATATATATATATATAAAATGAACATGCAACTGGTTTAAACAATTGAAAACAAACCTGAATTCCAGGTACACCTGGAGGACCATTGTGTCCTTGAGACCCTTTGGGGCCTGGTGGTCCCTGAACAGACCAAAAAAATTTAATCAGGGAAATATAACAGTTCATAGAATCAAACACTAACATCAGAAACCTGTTATCTGCGTGTTTCTTTTTAAATTACGGTGAAAAGTCCCAGTTCTCACCACTCGTCCAGGGTAACCAGGAGGTCCTGGTTGTCCAGCTTCTCCTTTTTCATTTGAAGAGTCACCCTACACAGATACACACATTTACCATTACCACATTACTACAGCAGAACAGACTAGAATAGATTCTAATAGAAAAGAACAAAACAGACAATAGAATGTTATTTAAAACAATAGACTTTTAACAGTTCAGAGATGAATGGTATAATTACAAAAGAATAGAACACATTACAAAAATATAATAGCACACAATAATAATAAATCATAAAAATAACAGGATATGTTAGAATTACAACATGCAAGATTAGAAAAGAATGGTATAGAATAGAACCGAACTGAAAGAATAGAATCTTTGTATATTTTTTATTGTACATTACCAGCAATCCTGGTCGGCCTTTACTTCCTGGAGCACCCTACAAAAATACAGAAGTTATCTGAAGGATAAAACTTCATGACGGATGAAAAAAAGCATATCCAGGCAATAAATGTTAAATATCCCACACCGAAGGTCAGATGTCATGACCATCATAATACAAAACGTCATCACACATACCGTTCAGTGTCACATGACCTTTCAGAATTTTTTCCAAAATGCTGATTTGTCGAGAAACCTTTTTTATTAACACAGCTGAAAATAGTTACGCTGCTTAATGAAAGTGTGTAAACCATGATAGTGACTTTTTTCACGATGCTTTGATGAACAGAAAGCTTGAAAAACATAATTTATTAGAAATGCATTTATCCTTGTTGAATAAAAGTATCAACTTCTTAAAAAAAGAAGCTCAGTGTATCTACCTGTAACACATGCACATTTTAAAATGCAATATGATAGTGTACAAATGTTTGAGCATGATTATTAAACTATTTAAGGATGAAGTGACACTGAAACTATGCATTTTCAAACAAAAGTACAAAACTAGTATTGTGCGCACAGTTTGGGTACTAATATGGACTTTTATATACATGTACCTTTAAGTCAATAATATGTATCATTTAGTGGAAATAAGGTACAAACATGTAACTTTAAGCATTTGTACGTTAGTGTACCATCCCAGTGACAGCTTTGCATCTTTCTTTTTTTTCCTGAGAGTGTAAGTACAGTTAGCTACTACAATACTAGTAGCGGTAATACTCACAGGATCACCGTTATCTCCAGGTCTGCCTGGGGGTCCAACAGGCCCCTGGTCACCCTGACAACAAAACAGTCATAACAGACTTTTACCGATACTGGTCACACATTCTTGTAACATGGTGAAAAAATGTGGTTCTAAATCTGATATTTGGTCACTTGATTCTCTTTTATTAGAAGTTCTTAATTTGGAATTTCTCTCAATAAAAGTCAAAGCAAGAGCCAAAAAGGAAAGATTAATTATGAAGGGGAGCAGCAACAATTGTGTCTATGTCAAATTGCACAAATGTGTTAGTGGTGTTAGAATTAACAGTGTTAAACATACAGTATATAATTAATCACAAGTGTAAAGAGCTAACTTTGACAGTCTGCAAAACCCAAAGTCACATGGGAGAATTTTGAGGTGGTGTGTATTACATAATAACAGAGGAAGAATGTAATTACACAACATTTGACTTATGACACATCACTACTGAAACAGAAACACTGTCACTCTTACACAAACAAATCCAGTGAACATTTTCCAGAAGGAGTGTAAAAAAAGACCCTCACCGGGAGCCCAGTATCTCCCCCCTCTCCTTTTGGACCTTGAACAGTGTTGTCTATTCCTGGTGCACCCTGTTAGCACAAACAGAGAACCATATACAGACAAATCAAGTCAGCTTGTTTAGATGGTATAAAACAACTACTGTAAACACAGAGGAAGACTTACAGGATCTCCTCTCACTCCGCTGTATCCCTTAGGTCCAGGTCTGCCTTTGAAACCCTTCACACCCTAAAAGACAGAAATAACAGTAAGGAATCCGTTGGGTTGTTTTAAGCAAGCAGACAGATGTGAGCAAATGCATATGTGATAATGTAGTTACAGCACTGCCCGGGTCTCCTTTAAGTCCTGCAAGTCCATTTAGGCCACCATCCCCCTGCACACAACAGAAACAGAGAACAGTGACTAAAATGACTCAGTGACTCATTTAGTGACAATGCAGTGCTCAAATGAGCAGTTTCATGGGTCACTTATTTTGGGTTACATTTATTGCAGTGTTTAAAGGCAACACTTTACTGATACTCCCCAAACACGACTTTTATATTACTTGATCATACTTATGATTACGGATATTTCAAGTATGAAACTTCAACATGCAACTCATGAATGATTTCTCAAAATATGTGGTTTGCTAAGGAGGGGTGTGCTATTATGTAAGTGGTCAAATGTACAAATTTTGTTATACTTTATTGAAGGTTTACCTATGCATAATGAAATTTCAGATTTCAATTCAGATTTTTTTCAAAATGAGATGTCAATAGTTGCATTTTGATATATACATGCATATTTAATTGTGTTCACATTGGTATGTGTATTATCAACTTTCTTGCATCAATTTAAGTGTCTATTACCAAAGACAACTTTATGCAAAAAAAAAAACAAAACAAGACTCAAAACGGAACAAAAGCTAACCTAATTGCATCTAGACATTGTCACAAATAGATTTCTCTGTATAGTGAATATTTTTATTGTTCTAGAATTTACAACATATTGGTTTGCTATCTTGACTTTATTTATCCTGTTGGGAGTGGAAATTACACTTTACTCTGCTTTTTGAATAAATTGAAATAGTTACATATTTACACCTAATTAATATATTATTTTAATATAGTGCATGGGAATGTAAGTGTAGAAAAGTGGCAGAGGAGAGAAATCAAGATGAGACCTGTTCTCCATTCACTCCATCCAGCCCATCCTCCCCATCTTCTCCCTGTCAGACAGAATTCAAAGGGTCACACACTTACAGTCTGTTTAGGGAAGTAATTAACAACACTGCACAAATAAAACTTGTACTTGATGACCCTAAAAATGTAAACACAGACGAAAAACTGCCTCATCAAAACAGTGAACGTAAGTGCAAAAAAATCTTAACGAGAAATCTGAATGTGTTAAAGCAATTTTTTCACATTTCTTAAATGTATAAAACAAGTGAAAAAAGTTTGTGCATTACTAAAGTCTGTGTAAATTCTATGAAAATAGTCTTAATATCTTATGCAATTTTGCTTCTCATGTAAATGGCTTCTAAAGATTTTTTTTTATTTTTTATTTAAACTAATTAAAAAACATTTACATCATTTTTGAGGTGTAAATTGTGGTTGTAAAGAAAGCAGCAGAACAAACACTGATTAAAGTTATTTCAGTCTATATTAAATTTCCTAAAACATTATCAGTGTATATTTTTCTCCGAACAGTAACTGTTAAAGTGGGAGCAATAATAGCACTAACAGAAAATAGAATAGAAGCTCGTTACTCACTTTATTTCCAGTGTAGCCTCTCTGGCCCTGTTAATATGAGATTTAAAAACATTTACTTTATTCAGCACAACTGTATGATCCTACAGTTGTAAACATGATCCGGATGATCTGGTTTAACACAGGAACATTAAACACTGACAAACATCCTAGTCATGCAGTTAGTAATAGTAATCAAATCAGTCACACTTAATGTATGAATGTGTTTGCAACATAAAATATTAAACCATTTTATTTTTATATTAACAATCTGATTTATTGATTCATCATTTTTGATGATTACTTCTTTAAAGTAGACACAGAAAAAGTACCAGTTATTACAAGTGGTGTATGAAGATACACTGTTCTACCTTGCTTACTAATATAAATCCAAAAATACCAAGCAGAGCATTGCTCTGATACAAACGACATCAAGAAATGCATCTCCAATGAAAATCGTATGTTATATTACCTGGAGTCCTCTGTTTCCAGGGCAACCGTTATGTCCCTGAGTTCCATTCAGCCCTGGTGGTCCTCGCTCTCCCTGCCAGAAACAAGACGGGAAAAAAAGACTTTATCTATAGCGTACACAATGTGCATCCTCTATAAACGTGTATTCTGTCCTATATACACAGCATAATCAGTGATATATCGCTGATATATCAGATATGTTAATCCTGTGAATTAGTAATGCTGAAATTTCTGAATCGAACAATTAACAGGTAAAAAACATTGTTTTATCAGGCACTGGTCAATTTTGAAATGTTGGGCTATTTGGCTTTTCATAAAATTTACATTACATTTACATTCATTTTGCAGACGCTTTTATCCAAAGCGACTTACAATTGGCAATTCATAAACAAAGCAATTCTTCTTAAAGAGGCAAACAGATGCAGGAAGTGTTCATAATACCAAGTTTTAGGCATTGTTCAAATAAGTACAAGCTCGAAAGGGAAGGAATAGATAGATAAAGAGAAAGACAAAGATTTTTTTAGAGTAGTGTCAAAAGAGATGAGTTTTCAGCTGTCGCTTGAAAACTGTCAGGGATTCAGCATACTGGATAGGAGTGGGAAGATCATTCCACCAGCCAGGAATGGTGAATGAGAATGTTCTGGAAAGTGATTTTGAGCCTCTCTGTGATGGTACCACGAGGCGTCGTTCACTAGCGGATCTCAGACTTCTGGAGGGGATGTAGATTCGTAATAGTGAGTGAAAGTAGGTGGGTGCTGAGCCTGTGCAAGCATCAATGTCTTGAACTTGATGTGAGCCACAACCGGGAGCCAGTGCAGGGAGACAAAGAGAGGTGTGACATGGGCCCTTTTGGGCTCATTGAAGACCGGTCATGCCACTGCATTCTGAATCATTTGTAAAGGTTTGATTGTGCATGATGGAAGTCCAGCCTAGAAATTACAAGGCCTGGGCATGCAGTTGTGCAGCATACTCTGTTAGAAAGGGCCTGATCTTTCTAATGTTGTGCAGTGCAAACCTTTAAGATCGAGCAGTTTTTGCAATGTGGTCTTTGAAGGTCAGCTGGTTATCAAAGATTCCACCAAGATTTCTGACCAAAGTTGATGGGGTAATTGTAGAAGAACCTAGCTGGATGGTGAAATCATCCTGAAGAGTCGGAGTGGCAGGGAAGACAAGAAGCTCAGTCTTTGTCAGACTGAGCTGTAGGTGATGTTCTTTCATCTATGCCGAGATGTCCACCAGGCAGCCTGAGATCCGTGCAGCTACCATTGGATCATCTGGTTGAAATGAGTGATAGAGCTGTGTGTCATCAACATAGCAATGGCAGGAGAAGCCATGTGCCTGTATGATGGGACCCAGTGATGTAGTGTATATGGAGAAAAGTGGGGATCCAAGAACTGATCCCTGAGGAACCCCAGTGACCAGTTGATGTGCTTTAGATACCTCCCCTCCCCAGGCCACCCTGAATGGCCTACCAGTGAGATAAAATTCAAACAAGCGAAGTGGAATCCCTGTAATGCCCAGTGATGACATGGCGGACAGGAAGATCTGATTGATGACAGTATCAAAATCAGCAGATTTATGCAGCATAATTAAAGCATAAAAGCTTTTGCATTCTGCAAGTCTTCCATGACTGACAGTAGCGCCATCTCAGTTGAATGGCCACTCCTGAAACCTCACTGGTTAGCATCCAGTTTGTTGTTCTGTGAAAGAATCAATGATACCTGGTTGAAAACCACACTTTAAAGGGTTTTTGCTATGAATGGAAGGAGAGAGACAGGTCTGTAGTTGTCTATAAGAGAAGTGTTTAATGTAGGTTTTTTGAGCAGTGGGGTTACCCGAGCCTGCTTGAATTCAGTGGGGAAGGTGCCTGTGAGGAGAGATGTATTGATGATGTGCGAGAGTGCTGGTAAAAGTGTAGGAGAGATTGCTTGGAGAAGGTGTGAGGGGATTGGGTCTGGAGGGCATGTTGTAGGATGGCTGGAGAGGACAAGATTAGATACTTCTGCCTCACTGAGGGGACAGAAGGAGAAGATGGAAGTTTTATCAGTGGATGTGGCTGGGTTAAGGTCCTGTGAGTGTGGGGCTGAGAATTGACTACTGATTGTTCAAGTTTGGTCTGTGAAGAATGTTACGAAATCATTAGCTGTTATATAAGTGGACGGAGGTGGTGGAGGTGGACAGGTTTTGAAGAGACTGCGTGTGTCTGGAGCACTGTTGATCTTGTGGAAATATGTAGATTTGGCAGTATTGGACTACAGCAGAGAAATATGAAAGCAGAGACTGATTCATACTCTGGTCTGACGGATCTTTTGATTTGCGCAGTTTTCTCTCTGCTGCCCTGAGTTTGGTCCGATGCTCACAAAGAACATCGGATAACCAGGGATTAGAAGGGGCAGCCCGAATGTTAAAATGTTTCAGACTAGCAGAAAGAAAACATACAAAAATAACTTAAGTGTTTATTGCATAGGTTTAAATTTCAATACTTAACCTTAAAGGCCCTTTTCTTAAAACGTGTTTTTCATACTCAGTAGCACTTACATACACCTGACAGACTTTCCAGTCTATATTGTGAGATTTTTTTACAGAAGGGTTTGTATATAAAAAAAATTGCTTTCACTTTATTTTGATGGTCCCTTTAACACATTCTGTTGACTATAAGTAACATTGCACCTACATTTCTACTAACTCTCATTAGAGTGTTAGTAGTGTATTAGTAGACTGGTAGGGTTAGAATAAGTTGACATGTACTTGCAAAGTTACTTACAGTCAGTAGAGTGTCTGTTGAGAGACCATCACAATGAAGAGTTAGCAGATATGAAGCAGACAGTCTACTAATACTCTAATGACAGTTTGTTAAGATGTAGTTGCAACATTACTTGGTGTCAACAGAATGTTCAAAAGGGACCATCAAAATAAAGTGTTACCAAAAAAATTACAATAATGCTGTTGACAGCATTGTCTGATGCATGGAATAACAAAAAAATAGGTATCCAAACCCCTTCTTTATAACCTTTTGACTCTAATATGTCAGCTTAATAATCAGATAAGTGCTGTCAAAATATTAATCACGATTAAAAATAAAAATTTTGGTTTACATAATATATGTGTGTGTACTGTGTATATTTTTATGTATATATAAATACACACCCATACACTATATATTTGGAAAAGATTTACATGTATACATATATTCATGTAATTGTTATGGGTGTCTGGTGTGTTGAAACAAGAAGGAGTTCTTTTAATTATCCACTGACTGAGAAGGGCACAATCAAACATAAATCCAAAATAATAGCAGACAAAGGAACATGGAAGAACACAGGCTAAATACTAAACGTAATCAGGGAGGAACAGAAAACAGGTGTGTAACTAATTAATCAAAAACCATGGAAACAAACGAGGCAGGAAGACGGAGACATAGAAACTAAACTAAAACAGATCATACATGTAACAGTAATTTATATTATAACTATATTTAATATAAATATGTTTTCCTTAAATATATACATGCGTGCGTATTATATATACATAAATATACACCCTACACACATATATTATGTAAAAACTTTTATTTTGGATGCGATTAATTGCAATTAATCGTTTGACAGCACTAATTTAGATTAATTAGATTAATTCTGTTCTGAAAATGTGTCCAAATTGGTGCCTATTTAATTATATAATGCCTCATTTGCTTATATAAGCATAAAATTTCACAAAACATGTAAAACAAGGAAAAAAAGTGTTTCACTTTATCCTATTTACAGCTGTAGTGCCTTTGATGGCCTCCAGAGGGCACTTCACCCCAAACTCTTTCCGGTTGTGGCTAGAAGGGATACAGCTCCGACCATAAACGACCATGTTTTATTAATATCTACACCTACCCTTACAAAAATAGATTATTGTTTGTAAATTATTGTTGTAGTGCGACAAAACCTATGCTGTATTGAACGGGGCAGTCATGGCCTAGTGGATAGAGAGTTGGACTTGTAACCCGAAGGTTGTGGGTTCGAGTCTCAGGTCCAGCAGGGATTGTAGGTGGGTCCTTTGAAAGGTGGGTCCTTTGATATAACTCAGCTACATCCTTACAATGTAGCTGAGTTATTTCAAAAACAGCAATTTTATCACCTAGTTTGTGAGAGATATAATGTAGCGATTCAGTATTGAAGCTAATTTACTAAAAGTCAAAGGATAGTGTTGACAAGTTTCTGTGCGCACTGTTATCCCCCAGATATTCAAGACATGGTTATGCCTTAGTTTTGACCCTTGCTTGCTGTTTGGTTATGATTTGGGACTGTCCTAACACTGCATTTGAATCTTCACTCAGTCTCACAATTCTGTAACAGTTCACTTGGGGTGGTACTTGCAATGTGACATCAAAAATTAGGCTGACAATTTCACTTACCATACTACCTTCTTCTCCAGGAAATCCAGGATGACCCCTCTGCCCAGTAAAGCCCTAAATAATAAAAGAATACAGGAATGCTGACACATAAAACCTGCATAGGCAGAATTTCTTGAAGACATCGTAGCCACGTTCCTGATGCGAAGGCTGTTCAAAAATCAAGCTGCCTTCTAAATAAGACACCTCATGTTAGTCAAATTGCATTTATCACATTTAGTCATGATGCATTTACCATTCACATAAGGATATAATGCATCAGCCTCAGTGAGAAAATATCCAAGATAAACGTAGCAAGGGAAATTATATAAACCCACAACACATATTCAACGTTATCAGAATTGAGGGGCTCCAACCTTCTGATTTCGGATTCCAGGGGGTCCTCGTGGTCCAGGTATACCGCCACATGAACAAGGTACATCACAGCATATCCTCAGTGCCACTGTTTCCTGAGGCGAGAGAAAGGCACACAATAAGTGAAACCGACAACACTATTTTATCTAAACAAGTTAAAGGGAAGTAGCTATGAAAAGCCGTCTTTTGTAAAATACACAAAAATACAATCAATACAAGATTTCTTTCAGAGCAGCTAATGTTGAGTTATTGATGCAACTTGTGCAGATGGCATAAAAAAACAAGCCTGGTAAGAACCGCACACTGCTCCTTTGGTTATTTTGAGTGAACAGTGCCTATAAGCATTGTTTTGATACTTACAATCTGTTTAACGAGAGCGTTGCCTAAATTTAGCATGTTGATGGTGAATGGCTTCATGTAGCCAAAACCTCTCCCAAATTCCAGCTGGTGAACGTCTATTATTCCCGCCAAAGACACAATCAACAGTGCACTGACCCCTAGTTTACACATCAGAAATAAGAACACCTGGGTTTAGTACAGAGTGACCATAGAGGAAATCAGGGTCACAGATTTTGACTTCAAATATTTGTGGAAGAAAAGTCCCACAAAAAGCAGAGAAAACATGGCACAAGAAAACATGAGAGCTACTTATATAAAATTATTAAAAGGCAGTTTTCCCCCCAAAAAAACACATGGAATTACATACATACAAAATTTATTAAAGTTCTACACACAATTGAGTTTTAGGTGGATCAATCTTGAAATGCTCTGACTTCAGGCATTTGGTATTGACTTACATTTCAAAATAAAACTTTATAAACTAAACATTGTTTCTAGTTGATCTAAAATAAAATATGCTATATAAATAAATATTCTCCATGAGAGAGCCCAAAGCTCATGGCCAGTGGTGTTCGGACTGGAGTTTGAACCTTCGTGATATAAATGGGAATCTCCCACGAGCTCTCCTGCGAGTCGTCTCAGCGCAGCGCAGGGGAAAAATTTTACCCTATTGTTTTGTTTTAAGCAAAGGGGGCATCCCGGGGCTCAAAATACACAGGGTAGGAGGGGGTAATGACACTGGGTATAACTAAAAAGGTGCCATTGTCCGGTGAGGTCCGGTTGGGGAATCACAGAATGGCCCAGCTCGGCGATCTCAAATCACATAATCTTATCTGCTTATCTCCTGAACTGAAACTTTCTTTACCGCGCTATTCAGCGCAAATCCATTTTATTCCCTTGACCAGAAGTGGTCAAGGGAATCTTTCTGCCTACAACTAAGCTCCACCCACAGAAAAATGTCACAATGTTTACTAACAGAAAAAGGGTCTATATCAGGGGCCTGTTTCATAAAACAGGTTTACCAAGTATGCGAGGCTTGTTTCGGTTAGTCTGGCTTATTTTTAACTAAATCAGCTGACAGTAAGTCAGACTAACTGAAATAAACCTGACTTATTTGGTAAACCTGTTTCATGAAACAGGCCTCAGGGATGTCAAACTCAGTTCCTGGAGGGCCACAGCCCTGCAGAGTTTAGCTTCAACCCTAATTAAACACACCTGATCCAGCTAATCAAGTCGTTCAGGCTTATTTGAAAACTATGTGGATTGCCTGTTGGAGCAGTGTGGGAACTAAACTCTGCAGGGCTGCAGCCCTCCAGGAACTGAGTTTGACACCCCTGGAATTTCGAGTGTTACCTGGATGCACCAGCAAGTGGTGGAATATTTTTTTAATAAAATTATAACTCTTCTATGCCTAGTCTCTCGGTATATCTTACTGAGCTTACTTTTACACACATGCAGCATGGTGATTTAAGCGTTTTCAGACATTCCAATGTGGGCAAACAACTTTTGCAAACTGCCTGATAGCCCTACTGAGGACAAAATGAAAACACTGTTTTCAAATACACCCTAATTAATGTTGATGCAGCCAAAGACATCACTTACCACTTTCCTGAAGTCTCTTTGAACTCGCCATTAGATGCTGAATGTTATCATCCAGCCCATCTGTGAAGATTATCAAAACCTTGACACAAACATACAATTAAATGTCAAATGGGATTGAGCAGCATAATTATATGTGAATGCCATTATCTGAGTACTATCAACTGAATGAGTAATAAATATTTAATGCGATCTAGGTGTCGATGAGCGATATCGGGATATGAAATCTAAGTATCCAACTCCAAAAAAAAAAAAATAATAATATTTCAGACAATACAATCTGATTTCCCAACCATGTTTGTCTGGCCTCTTCCATCTATTGTTAATTAGAGCCTGTTGTAGATCCCACTGCATATGAATTAGCATTTTTAAATGGATTATTTTAAATATTCCAAACATCAAGTGCATAGTGTTTCTTTTGTGTAAATGATAGTTCAAATATATTTCTTGTGAAAGTGTGTCAGTAAAACATCACAAATGTAAAATCATTTGAAAATAACATCAGCAGAGGTGCCCTTGTTTAATTAAGGGAACATTAACATTATGAATATAATATACAGTCATTTTGATGTACAATTGTAGATTTCAAAAACATTCCCACCTTCGCCTTAACAGTGGAGGAGGCAAACATTTTTCTGAAGGAATCTAACAGAAACCCGTTGAAAGCCAGGGGCATTGTAGGTCGCAATAACATCACTTTTTTGAGCACATCCTTGCTGTAGCTCTCAAAGTTAAAATCACCCAGAACAGTCTCATCTTGTCCAGACACAAGCCTGTAGCCAAATCGAGTTGAAATCTTGTCCTTTTCAATGCAGCATAGATCACCCATCATGGAGATTTGATGGATGGCTGCAGTAACCAACGGTTCCACTTGAGGTCTCAACAGAGTTTGTGTGTTTGGTTGTCTGGACACATCAAACCCAAAGGCAATGTCAATATCGCAACCTGTTCAAACAAAACAATGGGTCACAATCTTCAGGAGAGGTTAAAGACAAAATATTATACATCTTTAATTCAATAATGCAAATGCATACATGCTATGCATGTACACGCCTTAGTATATTAAAGAAACAAAAGTTAGATTACAGGTTCAAGGAGTTGGGGTTGGAGGAGGGAGTTTGATTTGAAAGCAGCGATGTGATAAGAGAGATGCTGAAAGTATAGAAATTTAAATGGACCACTGTGATAAGTGTCAAGACTGGATTGGTACACATCAGGAACAGCTGACTATCAGCTGATGCGAGCTTGACTGACATGGCCTGACTGAACTAGTGCGATGCTTGATTTTTATTAATTGTTTTTGTAACAATATTAATTGGAATATAGTTTCTAAAAATAATAAAATGTGTAACTTAACTGATAGCTTTAGTCTTTAGTGATAGCTTTAGTCTTTTAGCTTTAAAGCGTTAAGTTCAGTCAATCAGTTAACATCTACATCCCTAATGAACATCAAAGACAAGAGAGAATTGTTGGAACTGTTCACTTGTGCATGGTCATGTGTTCAATGTATTCATCCGTCTGAGGTCAGAAATTTGTGGAAGTTTAGAACAAATCTTGTTATACTATATTTCATCGAAAAATGTTACTTTCATGAAAAAATGAAATTTAAATTAAATGATAATTTCTCATCATGGAAATACATTTGATTTCTCATCAAATTTACTTTCCATCTGACTATTGCAGAATGTGAGCTTCCTCTTCAGACAGCAGTTCATAAGGTACATAATAAACAGAGTCATTTGGAGGCAGGCAACATATCATGAGGTTTAGGAACAGAGCTTACATGTAGAGTATTTGGTATATAAAATTATGAATACTATAAAACTAGTTACTTACCAGGTACAATTGGTTTTACTGGTCCTATACAGAGTAAATGTAACACTTTCCTTATGGTAGTATTCAGTTTAAGGCCTTCAAAAGTCTCAATAAGGACCCGTTCAGATGATCCAGCTATTTCAAGCAGCTCAGTTTTCTTTATATCACCGCCAACCCCAATAACAGTTATTTTTATGTTCTTGTTTTTGAGATAACTTAATGCATTCAAGTCCTTTGGATCATTTGCATATCCATCTGTGATCAGCAAGAGATTCTGAGCGACTCGTTCATCTATTCTGGATCCATTCTCTCTCGTGAAATAGTATCTAATATTTCTCAGGGCGTCCCAAGTACTTGTGCCCTGCTTCCGATGTTTAGTGTAATTTATAGCTTTCTCCACTTCAGCAAAACTAGTGTAGCTGTTCAGGTGAAATTCATCCAGGAATTTATCACTGAACTGGGCAACACCCACTCGCCATTTGTCTTGAGCAATGTCCAGCTCTTTCACAATGTCAATCATGGTTTGTTTGAGAGTATTCCAACTTGGATCCTTAATCGACTCTGATCCATCAATTAAAAAAACAAGGTCTGATACCTCCATCTCACAAACTATAAACAGATACAAAACAAAAACAACAACAAAAAAACATTAGGACAACATTAATGTTGCAACACTGAAACTCAAGATTGGCTGGCCATAAGCTTCTCATTATTAAGGGACTATGTACACTTGATCACTTCAGATCACGTATTTGTACCGATAGTTACAGATAATTCAGTAGGTGGTCTAAGACACATACAAGATGCAACTTCACCACATAAGCAATCAACATATGATGCTTAGGGTTTGTATCTCATGGTTGCTTCTTCCATGATTGTTTCCTCACGTGAGGAAACGATCATGGAAGAAGCAACCATGAGATACAAACCCTAAGCATCATATGGGAACAAAGAGTTTTGAAATGAATTATATTACCATATATCATTAAGCGTTGATCAGATTTATATGAGGTATAACTGGACATCAATCGGATCAATCAAGATACATGAAGTGACTCAGGCAAGTCAACTTACTATAACTATCAACTATATATATATATATGTTCCTTTTATATCAATTAATTTAAACACCCACATAGAACTTTGGATTCATTTCCAGAAAAATGTATGGCACAAAGTATTTAGTGATAAGAATTTAGATTTACTTGGTTTGGTAAGATCACAGAGCTCTTGGGCGATCCGTTTTTGTAGTCCACCCAGATCCTGGTAGGTGTTTGCATAGTGCACTTTTCCTTTTTCTCCCACCAACTCCTTTAGCTGTTGTTCATTGGCATCCTCAGTACCAATAGCAAAAACGTTGACCTCTGAATTTGCCAGTGATTCAGTCCATGATGACAGACCACTTAAGTCATTAACCTTGCCGTCTGTTATCAGGAATAGCACTTGGGGAACATTCTTTGCTCGTCGTCCACCATGTGTTTTGTCAAAGTAGGAGAGTGTATAGCTCAGGGCTCGGGCCGTGTTTCTGCTTCCTCCTGAAGCTTTGAGGTTTGAGATAAACCTCAGAATATCAGTTTGACTGTAGTATTGATTTAGTGTGAACTCCAAATGAAAGTTGTTAGAGTAGGTGACGGCACCAAATCGCACCCGTTTTTCTCCAACCACAGATTTCCTTACCATATATTTCATTAAGTTTATCATTTCCTGAAAACCATCTTTATTGGGACTTCCAGAGGTGTCAATAAGGAAGATTATGTCAATCAGTTCTGGTGTCTTGCATTCTGGAAAGATATATGATCATAATTTTAGAAGTCATTCAGAAGTCAGAACAATCACTTTGAAAGGAGAAAAATACACTTTTGCTAATATTTCATGTGGGTTTTTACTGTAATACACAGCTTTTAGCAGACGCACACATTAAAAATGTGTAGCCTATTGACAAAACAGCCATGTGCCATAAATGTCTCCATGCTATAGCTAGTCAGATCCAGATAGTCTGATGGGACTTAGGGGACAGATATTGAGCGCAAGATGAGTCATTAATACTTTTGGGTGATTTTCATGGAGAAGAAAGACTATTATTAATGTGTGCACTTTTAGGAGGATATTGACAGATATTGACTAAAAGCCACAAAACATTTTTTTCCAAGGGATTCAACATGAACTGATGGAAGTTACTGACATGATGTGGTCTCTCCTAAAAATCTCAGATTTGGTTTACGTACCCGTGTTGCAGATCTTGAGAAGGACGTCATTGCTTAATTCTTTTGGGGATGCAACTGCGTCTTCAAAGAACACTCCATCATGGGATCCAGCAATGGCAAGAATCTGAGATCTGTTTGCATGCATCATACCAATGGCATTAATGTTGATGGAATTGTCTCTCAAGACTTTAGCAGGCTCGGCTACATCATCCCAACTTTCTCCATCCGTAAGAACGATCAAGAACTTTAGAGCATTCGATCGTCCTCCTTTAGAAATGTCAAAAGTCTGTAATACTTCTGTAAGAGCTTTTCCAGTATACGTTTTTCCATTCATCTGTTTGATATTACTAATTTTCTGTAATAAATCTGCTTTGTCGTCAAATGTATTTAAGGAAAACTCCTCATTTGGGTCTGTCCCATACTGAACAACCGCAACACGCTCTTTGTCTGGCCCAATTGCAAACTTATCTATCACAAGCTCCATTATGTCCTTCATATTTTCAAAGTCCTTAGCACTAACACTTTCTGATCCATCAAGCAGGAAGACAACGTCTGCAAAAAGACCTTCACAACCTAAAAATAAGAAATGTATAAAGTGAACACTCCTTCTGTTTAAGCAAAGACAAAAAATAAATGAATAAATAATAATAAAAAAAAATTAAGACTTATCTGCATGCACTATTATTTTATCACCCATTCAATAACAAAATTGTATAATTTTATATTATATATATATACACAGTATAAATATATGTCATTAACTTAATTTCTCACCTTCAAAGGAACATATTTCTGTAATGATGTCTTCCTTGATTTCATCGAGGAAATCATAGTTTTTGACATAAAATGTTCTTTGTGGGCTGCCAGATATTAATTCCAGCTCTGGCACGGATGCATTTTTCACACCAATAGCATAAATATTGACATTCTGTTCCGTTCTCAGAAGTTTAGCAGGGACTTCTACCGACTCTGTTCCTCTTGACTCGCCATCTGTGATGACAATCAGGAGCTTATGAACCTTTTCCCCACGTGTTCGTACTGCTTCTTCGAAGAGCGAGATCATTTCTCTCAATCCCAGATCAGTCCTGGTCCCCCCTCCCTCCATTCTGAGGGCATTCACTACCTTTTCAATATCAGCTTTTGTGTTATAGTCATGTAATCGGAAAACTGTGGTTGCACGGCTTGCAAACTTCACCAACCCAAAGCGCACATGGTCATTTCCAACCTCGAATGCTTCAAGCCATTTCTTAGTAAAGTTCTTCATGTCATCAAATTCTTCATAGGATATACTTCCTGATTCATCCAGAAGAAAGTATATGTCGGCTTTCATTGTTTTCTTGCAATCTGAAGAGGAGTGAAAGAAGATTTAGAGCATTCGGATAAGATAATCGCTGTGATTTTAAGGCCAGTAATTAACTTAAAAGAAAATAAGTAAAAACATCTTACCAACCTTGCAACGCAAAGCTGTGTGAGGCTCTAGGTATGATGGAAGCTGTGATTTCATTGCAAAGTGTTTTGGTTAAAATATTTGAAAGTGAATTTAGTTTATCAAAGCTTTCCACACTGACTACAAACTTCGTATGTGGGTAGGATGCAATTTCTCTCAAGTCATCCTCCTCTGTGTTTTTGATACCAAGTGCAAATACAGTGACGCCAGATCGCCGCAATGCTGCCGCAGCACTGGCCACATTATCTGTTGACTTTCCATCAGTGATAACAACAGCAACCTGCTGAACATGCTGATCTCTTCTGCTGCCTCTTGCTTCGGTGAACACGTGCTCTTTGGCAAACTTGAGAGCAGCTCCGGTGTATGTTTTACCACGACCATATCGCATGCTGCTGATGTAGCGCAGGATGTCAGACTTATCATTGAAGGTGTTGAAGTACACATCGGCTCGAGGAAAGTCACTATAGAGGACCACAGCTATTTTAATTTTTCCCTCACCCACATCGAGACCGCCGATGGTGTTCTCGAGAAAGTCACGCACAAGTTGGAAGTTTTTGGATCTGATACTGCTGGACTGATCAACAATAAAAGCGATATCTGCCACCACGTCAAAAATGCACTCTGTCAAAAAAACATGAGAACTTTACAAACCAGATTCTTTACTACATAACAGATATTCAAATCACTATTAAAACTTTAAACAAAGGGGACAAGTTAATAACTGGTAATGGGTTTTATGAAAAGAATGTAAGATTATGCATTCACTCACCCCTTGCAACTGCAGCAGCTTCCCATGTGTCAATGGCAGACTTAATTTTCTGTTGCACTTGTGGCATGTTACCTACTAACTTGTAGCTGTGTGGTTGACTAGAGATGTACTTCATCTCATCCGCATCAGCTTTGTTCAAGCCAACAGCAAAAACTGTCACTGCGTCATTTTTGATTGTGCGGGATGCTTGGATGACACCATCGGCAGATTCTCCAGCTGAAATGACTAACAGAAACTGCTTAAATCCTTCAGCGACACGGCTTCCGGTGGCACTAGTGAAGAAATTTTCATGAGCATATTCAATTGCATTGCCAATTCTACGATCCCCTGTAGGCCTCAATGTCAGGCTGCTAATAGATGACACTATCTCAGTCTTATTAGAATTGATCAGGAACTCCTCTTTGACATTTTCACTGAACTGAGCAAGGCCGACACGATTAAAATCCTTTCCCACGTTGAGCTGCTTGACCAGTCTTGAGAGGAAATACCTTATTGTTTGCTGCTCTTGTTTAGATGCTGAACTATCAACCAATATGAAGAGATCCGCAAATTTTGGCACAAAAGCTAAAGAGAATAGAAACAAAGGAATATAATTATTTGCATCTAAACAATAAATCAATAAACTGTTCCATACCAGGGTGCAGACAACAGCAGATAGTTCATTGTGAAACAAATTTAATACATTTGAGGAAAGTTTTTGTTTTATTTGCATTCATTTTAAGGTATCTAAATTCAAGAATCACATAGTATAGACACATAGTGGAATAAAATCTCTTACCTTCTGACTGGAGCGTCACAGTAAAGCACACTTTGTTGTGTAGACTCTCTTTTAGACCTTGCAGTTCTTGATAACTGTCGATGCTGAATAAGAACTCTTCATGTGGGATATTAGAAATGGCACGCAGTTTTCCCATGTTGCCTATTCCCACCCGGATGACAAAGATGAAAACGCCCAGGTTTCGTAGTCTCTGGGAAGGTTCCTCCACATCATCATTTGATTCTCCATCTGTGATGACTATGGCAATGCCAGGAACATTCTTTCTGGCCAGACTAAAGTAATTATCACGGATAAAAGTCAGAGCCTGACCAGTGTTGGTGCCTCCTCTACGGTAGACGAGACCATTCAGCTTTTGGTGCAGGTCTCTCTTATCTAAATATTCACCAAGCAGGAACTCTTGGTACGGTCTATCACTGAACTGGGCAAGTCCCACTTTCACTTTGTTGGGTCGAAGGTTAAAACTGTCCACAAAAACATGGAGGAACGTCCTCACTTCCTCAAAATCACTGTCTCCAATGCTACCAGATGAGTCCACAAGGAGCACAATGTCTGCCTGAGCAGTTTCGTTGCAGCCTAGGGCAAATGGAAGAATTTTAGTTAGAACTTTGACCACTTGATTCTGCGTTTGTACTAATAGAATAATACAAAGATCATTTAATGGCGTAATCAGTATTTGCTGCAAATGTGCCACCTTCATTATGTTGGCTTAACCTGAGAATCCACAATATTTTTTAAATGTCAGACTGTTCTGACTGAACCTGCTCTGTCTTTACCTCATCAGACTAAATTTTCTATTGAAAAATCGCTTAAAATTCCATGAATAACTTCTGATCTGTATCTTTCAAGTTATGTGTATCAAAATCAACACAGTCCTTCAGGCTGTTCTGACGTAGTATGCTTTATTTCTGAAAAAATAAATAGACTTGCACATAGCAGATTATCAAAAATCCCCCCCAAAAGCAATTTACATTGTATTACGTTACATTGTATTACGGAATACTTGCTTGTAATGTTTTTGGTTTTATACACATATTCAAACTACATGACCTCCGAACTCCAGCTCAACCCTAAAAATATCTTAACCACCCAATCAAGGCTTTGTCAAACTAATATTCCAAGTTTAAAAAAACATACCTTGAATATGAGCCAATAGAGAGCTTAGAGAGGGTTTGTTTCAACTGGCTACTGATCTCTCATCAAGTTCTCTCACTCAATAAATTCCAGTACAGCGGTGATCCAGAATCATGGCACTACCAAATTTCATGCATGTAATTAATAGTTTTGTAATGTAATATGTTACCTCTTGACATCTTGATGACCTCTTTGCGCGTTTCTTCTACAGAGGTACACACCTCCTGGATTACACTCTGAGAGATTCCCTGCAGAGCTGCAAAGTCTGATACGCTGTAGACGTGCTGATCGTACGGCTCACTCGCAATCTCTCTCAGTAAAAACTCTTTCGCATCTTTGATTCCTATGGCGAATATTTTGATTCCCCTTTGCCTCAGCTCCTGAGCCTGTGACTCAACCTCATCTTGAGAATCACCATCTGTCATAACAATGGCAATCTGAGGAACATTCTGCTGTGCTCGACTTCCGGCCTTTTCAACAAACTGTTGTTTCAGCATGAACTCCAAACCCTGGCCGGTAAACGTCCCGCCGGTTTTATATTGCAGATTTTGGATGTAGCTGATAACTTCCTCTTTGTTCTGGTAAGTGTTGAGGGAAAACTCAGTATGCGGCGTGTCACTGTACTGGACCAGACCGATCCTGATCTTGTCAGGAGCAACATCAAAGTTCTCTACAAGTGAGGAGAGGAATTCACGGACTTCTCGGAAGTTTTCCAGCCTGATACTGGAAGAGCCATCCACCAGGAATACAATGTCAGCCACAGTCTCCTGTGTACACTCTAAGAGAAGGAGACCAGAGATTTTTAATTGCATCAACAATCATAATTAAAAATAAATTTACTAATAATCTCATCTAGTAAATCCTGACCCTACCAATGTTTCGGCCATTGCTGACTAGAAAACATAATGACAGAACAAGGAAGCCAAGTAATCCCCAATCTGTCTCCATGCTTGAGTTCCTTGTTCCCTGAAAAAAGCAATGAATGATGTTAAAATGTTCTGCACAACTTATATATAATTTCTGCAAATATAATGAGCATGTACAAAATTACACAATTCAGCTTTAAGAAAGATACATTAGGTTAGTAGGGTTGTCGTTATACAAGCCAAAAGAGACCCAGTTTCCACTGATCTTTCCTGATTTATATGAAAATAACTAACAATGTTTATAAAGATTGTAAGGTTGAGATGTGAGTGTTACTGTTTTTGTGTGTTACTGGCCTACAACCACTTACGTCATTACCACACAAAGGCCTTGTCCCAAATAGCACACTTCATGTTTGTGTAAACAACAGTCAACAGGTCAGCAAAACCATAAGTCAGATCAAACTTTATCAAATGTACACCAGTACAGCATGCATGCAGCAGCATTTGCATTTCTTACACTGCACACAAATGTAGCAACGAACAAACCCCAGATGGCCAAGACTCCAAATCTATACATATATTTAACACATCTTCAGATACAAAAAAATATTTCATGCATGCACGTGGGGTGGTGATGGCGCAGTGGATAAGACACATGCCTTTGGTGTGAGAGACCCGGGTTCGAATCCACTGTGAGACACCAATGTGTCCCTGAGCAAGACACTTAACCCCTAGTTGCTCCAGAGGCGTGCGACCTCTGACATATATAGCAATTGTAAGTCGCTTTGGATAAAAGCGTCAGCTAAATGAATAAATGTGTAAATGTGCACTTCGTGTTTCTCATATAAACTTTTCAAGGATGACCTAAAACAAATCAATCGTTGTCTGATTGTTTATGTTGGACAGCACCAAGAGGGTTCTCCTCTTAAGGGCTAATGTTTGTGGATCTCCTTAGTCTCTGAATTACTATTACCTCCTCAGAACATCTCCCAACAGTTAAGAAAAATATTTATTCGAGATGAACATCCAGTCCAGCAGACAAAAAACAGGTGGACATCTCTAGCAGAGCGGCAAAATTACAGGACAGATGGAATGTTTAGAAGCATCACTCACTTTCACGTTCTTCAGTGTTTCAGGTTTACATTATATGTGCAAATTACTGAATGTAAATGTAACTAAACGATAAACTACTAGAAAATTATAAATATTAATCAACATTTTTACAAAATATGTTCGGAAAATTATTCACTTTTCTTTAACATGCATCAGGATTTTGTACAAGGACACAAGGAACCATCTTGATTTATCTTTAGTTAAAAAGTTGAGCCAAGAGCTAATACTGTATATTAATTGATATAATTTTGTCTTTAAATGTTGTAACCAAACACTCATATTTTCAAATGCTATTCAACTGTCAAGTTTCACAAAACCTTTCTAATATGTGACTCTGGACCACAAAACCAGTCATAAGTGTCAATTTTTCCGAAACTGGGATTCATACATCATCTGAAACTGAATAAATAAGCTTTCCATTGATGTATGGTTTGTTAGGATCAGACAATATTTGGCCGAGATACAACTATTTGAAAATCTGGAATATGAGGGTGCAAAAAAATCTAAATACTGAGAAAATCGCCTTTAAAATTGTCTAAATGAAGCTCTTAGCTATGCATATTACTGATCAAAAATTAAGTTTTGATATATTTACGGTAGGAAATGTACTAAATATCTTGATGGAAAATTATCTTTACTTAATATCCTAATGATTTTTGGCATTAAAGAAAAATTGTTCCCATACAATGTATTTTTGGATATTTCTACAAATATACCCCAGCGACTTAAGACTGCTTTTGTGGTCCAGGGTCACATATTTCTAATTCATATTCATCCCAAGCCAATAACAATAATGCAAGCAGAGCGCCTAGAGATTTGAATTGCAGCATCAATTGAGTTCTTAGTTTTAGCAAGGATTGTCAGCCCTTATATGCTCCCTTCCCGATGCATTTAAAATCAGTCCAGAGTCTATGAAAATACTGGCTAGTGAACATGACACTCATGATAGATATTAATTCAGGAAAAAAAGAGACTTGAATTAAACTCATGAATAAAATCTATGCTTAAGATTGCTTTAAAAGTATTTGTTTTTGTTTATAAAACAAACCTGAAAAACCCACTCATCTTTTCTATAAAAGGTAGGTTTATAGGTACATAAACATTTTAGGAATTCTTACAAACTACTGATTTTAAAAATACTGTATATCATAGTGTCATCATGCCTTTGCATGGACTACACTGTGATCACCCCAGTGCAAACAGCTCTGAATATAATCTAAATAGAATAAAAGAAGAGAGCAAAGAGGTCAACTTACACAGAGCCCAGGCATGGATGGGACGAGTCCAACCCGAAGACTCTGAATGAGGAACTAAAAACCAGAAACTCTTCATTTAAACTCATCAAGCCACTCCTCAACGCTACAATTTCCATTTTAGGAGAAGATGACTTCCAAAACATGTATACACAGACCCACACATGCAAGACAAGATTTATAAATTGTTTATCTTTGCATTAAAAAGCTTGAATGCAATGTGTTTACATTCCACTTTTGGATTATTGCAGCTGTTTACAGCTTTGTGTTTGTTGCTTCCTTAAATTATTAGTTAATCTAATTTAGTGCATCAAAAATTAAACACCCTCACGTTGTTCCACGACTTTAAGTGGTTGGTTTCTCTGTTGAATATAATGCACAATAAAAAGCATTATAAAAGCGATTGTGCTAAATTTGCAAATCTTCTAAACTTATTTGATGGCTTTAAGACACAGGCTTACTTTAAGTCACTATTACCTGAAAATGTCACTCTAGAATCGATTAAGACATTTGTGAGAAACAATGGCATTTGGTGTCAAAGACATGAAACCTGGTGTTGATAATAAAAAAAAACATTATTAATGACTGAACACCAATAATAATTGAGCAGCAGCAAATCAGCATATTAGAATTGTGAGGACCCATGTGACACCGATGACAAAATAATGTCTGCTAATAACCAGGTTTGCATGACAGAAATAAATTACATTTTAAAATATGTTCAAATAGAAAACAGTTCTTTTAAATTGCAATAATATTTCACAATATTCCTGTCTTTGTGATTAAATAAATGCAGCATTTGTGAGCATAAAAGACTTAACAAATCTTAATATATCATATGTTAACTATATAAAACTTTAGGCCACCAGTGTTGCATTGAGCAGCTGAGATCATGTTCACATGAAATCACATGACCAGTTCAATATTACTCTCCATAACTATTATCAGACACTTCACATAAGAAATTAATTGAGGCTGGCTGCAAATACTGCATCTGGAACTGATGATTTTTGCTTTTTAATGCGATGCTGAATCCGCACTGAGTGCACCATTAATAAGAGCAGATAAAATGATCCCATGGCCACTTCCAGACACTACCTGTATCTGCGGACATTTTCTCTCATTGGGTGGTCAATCAGCAAGACCACAAGGCAGCATTCTGGCTTCAGACCCTGGCTACTCTCCCAAATAACTTGTGTCTTGTTTAATGTAGTCTGTATACAGAAAAACACAACATAGACACATTCCTACACCACCTACTGTACAACGCATAACATACTGTAAACATGGATAAACAAAACTGGCATTGTAGCATCATTTATGTCAGGTAAGAAAAGCATTTTATAGGAAAATGGTAATTTCCATTAAACCTACCACCAGCTTTATTCAGTATTTCATTCACATAACTCAGGTTCAGATGTGTTGTGTACCGAGATCCGCATTAAAAGCTTAACTAGTCGAAAGAGAATATAGGAAAATCTAACTTAATTTGTGCTTCCTGCTAGCTAAATTTCGCATACATAAAAATCTTAACCTCTTTTTTCTTGATTCAGAGTTGATCTAGAGCTGTGATCAGAAAGAATCATTATATTCACGAAATGATTATGATATAAATCAAATGATTCAATAGTCCCGATCTGTATAATGATTCGTGAACCATAATTTCAGATTTGGGCTATATCCAACCAACCCCCCCAGCATCGTGCTGTTGGAAACAAACAGTACACTCCACTAATTCCCTGCGGCACTGAATAATGAACTCTGTCAGAGAAACAGCTTGTACATTTTTAATGCGAGTGAGGATACAGTACTGCACCAGAGATATGTGAAACTTCAAAAAAGGTAGAGCAGCTAAATCGAGGGTTAAATTGGCCAGTAACATCTGCATTTGCCACCTTTAGTCTTTGGGTGCTCGGTTTGGTCCTCCTTGTGCTCTTCTGTAAATTGTTCAGTGTCATCATATTGACCTGGTTCAGTGACAGGTTCTGTGTTTTGCTCATCATAAACATTATTAACATATTCCTCCAGAGGTTCCTCTGTTGCGATGATCTCTTCAGTGGGCAGAATATATCGAAGACACAATTAGACTGGTTCATATCAATACAAACCACAGAGCACAGTGTCTTGTACAGCTAATTAGTGTTCAATATTCCAATATTTCAATGTGCAAATTAAAACAAAATGTTTCATGAAGCCCAGTGTAGCGAAGGATTATTAGATAGACAAGAATTCTTATGTTTTAATTAATCAGGTTAGCAAGAGACAACAGTAAATGCAGATGCAAGCAGCCATAGATGGGCTAAGCAGGACCTACACTTTTGGCACAGTGCAAAGAATCAAAAGTCAACAAGGTCACATTTTTAGACCCTAAAACCTTTGGATTATTGAGCCCAGAGATTAATCGACTGTCACCGCACCAACAGAGTACACAGAAAAAACATGCAAAGAAAATGCTTCTGCTGCTACAGCCAAATGGTTTTGAAAATACACAATACATGCATTAACTTTGTGATTTTATTTTAATGATTGTGGTTGGTAAATCACATTACCTCTCTGTGGTCTAGATTTAACAGGCCTCAGCACAAAACCACGACAGTCACGAGGCTGCATTGATGACCGGGGTAAGATTTCTTCTGTAAATCAACAGCAGATATACAGTACACCAAGGTTTTTATTGTAACTAAATTTAAAAATAAGACCATAATATCTATAGTGGTGTGAAAAAGTGTTGGTTTCCTTCCTGATTTTTTTTTTTTTTTTTTGCATGTTTGTCACACTTTAATGTTTCAGATCATCAAACTAATTTAAATATTAATCAAAGATAACACAAGTAAACACAACATGCAGTTTTTGAATGAAGTTTTTTTTTAATCAGGAAGGGAAAACAAAACCCAAACCCACATGGCCCTGTGTGAAAAAGTGCTTGCCCCCTAAACCTAATAACTGGTTGGGCCACCCTTAGCAACAACAACTGCAATCAAGCGTTTGCGATAACTTGCAATGAGTCTGTTACAGCGCTGTGGAGGAATTTTGGCCCACTCATCTTGGCAGAATTGTTGTAATTCAGCCACATTGGAGGGTTTTCGAGCATGAACCGTCTTTTTAAGGTCATGCCACAGCATCTCAATAGGATTCAGGTCAGGACTTTGACTAGGCCACTCAAGTCTTCATTTTGTTTTTCTTCAGCCATTCAGAGGTGGATTTGCTGGTGTGTTTTGGATCATTGTCCTGCTGCAGAACCCAAGTTCGCTTCAGCTTGAGGTCACGAACAGATGGCCGGACATGGTCCTTCAGGATTTTTTGGTAGACAGCTGAATTCATGCTTCCATTTATCACAGCAAGTCTTCCAGGTCCTGAAGCAGCAAAACAGCCCCAGACCATCACACTACCGCCACCATATTTTACTGCTGGTATGATGTTCTTTTTCTGAAATACTGTATTACTTTTACGCTAGATGTAATGGGACACACACCTTCCAAAAAGTTCAACTTTTGTCTCGTCAGAGTATTTTCCCAAAAGTCTTGGGGATCATTAAGATGTTTTCTGGCAAAACTGAGACGAGCCTTTATGTTCTTTTTGCTCAGCAGCGGTTTTCGTCTTGGTACTCTGCCATGCAGGCCATTTTTGCCCAGTCTCTTTCTTATGGTGGAGTCATGAACACTGACCTTAACTGAGGCAAGTGAGGCCTGCAGTTCTTTAGATGTTGTTGTGGGGTCTTTTGTGACCTCTTGGATGAGTCGTCGCTGCGCTCTTGGGGTAATTTTGGTCGGCCGGCCACTCCTGGGAAGGTTCACCACTGTTCCATGTTTTCTCCATTTGTGGATAATGGCTCTCACTGTGGTTCGCTGGAGTCCCAAAGCTTTAGAAATGGCTTAACTTTTTCTAGACTGATAGATCTCAATTACTTTCTTTCTCATTTGTTCCTGAATTTCTTTGGAGCTCAACATGATGTGTAGCTTTTTGAGGATCTTTTGGTCTACTTCATGTTGTCAGGTAGGTCCTATTATAGTGATTTCTTGATTGCGAACAGGTGTGGCAGTAATCAGGCCTGGGTGTGGCTAGAGAAACTGAACTCAGGTGTGATAAACCACAGTTATGTTTAACAGTCACACTTTTTCACACAGGGCCATGTGGGTTTGGATTTTGTTTTCCCTTCATAAAAAAACCCTTCATTTAAAAACTGCATGTTGTGTTTACTTGTGTTATCTTTGATTAATATTTAAATTTGTTTGATGATCTGAAACATTAAAGTGTGACAAACATGCAAAAAATAAAAATAAATCAGGAAGGGGGCCAACACTTTTTCACACCACTGTGTGTGTGTATATATACACATATACACACACACACACACACACACACATACACATAAAAAACAAACTTATTTTAAGCAAGTTTCGAACATTTCTCATTTAGTTTACCTTGAAGTACTAAAATTACCTAAAACTAAAACTGAAATGAAAATTAATAAAAACCATTTGAACATACAAAAAATAAAAAAAAAGTACACAACAAAAATACTAAATCTTTAGCTAAAATGAAAAAAAAAATAAAACATGCATAACTTAATATGCATGTGACAAAAAAAAATTATTTAGATTTAACGTTATAACGGATAACGTTAGTAATCAGCCACTCCAAAGCAGGCTCAGGATGAGATGTCCCGCCCACTTGCTTCACTGTATTAGTAATATGCCTCTTCATGATACTGCGATCTTTAAATTTAGTGAAGCTGAACTCCTCGTTGATGTAAGAGGAGCCGTAAATGGAGCTCTGCTGGTAGACAGATACTCTGGTTTTCCCGTCAGCTCTGCTCGGCTCGCTGCTCACACCGATCTGGTCCAACAGAGACAGCAGGAGCTCCTTCGCATTTACATACTGTTGAGTGTTCAGGTTATCAGACCCATCCAGCAGCACAGACAAGTCCAAATCCATCTGCAGGGGCGGAGGCCGCAGAATTACACCACACACTGGGTCTGGGTTACAGCGATCTGGCAAGAGAGAATAAAAACACTCGGCTTGTGATTAAAGACATCCATGATTCAAAACCTGCCTACATAAGCCGCATTCTAATAAAAATGGAACCTGAGGAGTTGGTGTGCTGACGTTGCTAAGATAACACACTAATAAGCATAAAAATAAATCACAAATATTTGTAAAAAGATTTTTTGGATTTACAGTCAACATTTGTACAACTTTGTCTGCCATCAGAGCTGTTTTTTATTGAGCTTGCTGCAATGCATTATGGGATTGACTTCTCACTGGGAAGTTGGCTTGTTTACATTGCTTAATACTCTAATAAACAAAATTGTTAATGCACACAAACATTGGTCATAACACATTTTTGGGGGATTTAGAATCAGGGGTTGTGTTTTTTTTTTATTGAGCTTTCTGCCTGCAATGCATTATGGGAAGTTGGCTCGTTAATGTTGCTAAAATAACATAATATTCTGTTAAGCATAAAATTAATAATGCACACAAATATTGGTTAAAACATGCAGTTTGTTGGATTCACAAACAACATTTCTTTAACTTTGCCTTTACAGAGTTTGTTGCAATGCATTATGGGTTTGATTTCTCCTCATTAGGAAGTTGGCTTGCTGATGTTAGATGACAATACTCTAGTAAGCATAAAAATAAACAATGCATACAAATATTGATTAAAAAATGCATTATATTTTATTTATGTTTATTTACAAGCAACACACTTTTTTTATTTAGCGGCCATCTGCCATTATAGATGGATTTTTCCCAAGTATAGGTCTCTGCAGCAAAGTAATGGGAGTTACCAGATCGGGGCGTTTTTAGACCATGTGTCCTGATTGGCTGACGTCATAGTGATGGTAAGTTTAGGGGTGGGGTTAGGTAAGGGGGATCATTTTGTTTGTATGATTGAGAAACTCCCAGCAGTTTGAAAACACCCACAAATTCAGAAACGCCCTCTTTTACTCTGCAGAGACCTCAATCTCATTTTTCCTGAACTTGTTGCTATGCATTGTGGGATTTACTTCTACAAAAAGTATGCATGCAATGCTATCTTGGGGGGGCCATTCAGAAAGTGCGTGTTTTTGGATTGCACTGCGCTGCTTTTCCATTGTTTTTCAATGTAAATGTGTTAGACAGGCATGTTTGACCATGGCACTCATTTGTGTCTTGTGCAACGTGTTACACATGATATGACACTGCATACTAACTTGAATCTTTTCTAAACATGAACACATTGTGTGTATGCTCCCTTAGAATTTGAATACAATTAGGTATTTTTAGAGGTAGCGTGATACTGCTTACATTTTGGAACCGCTTACACTTTGCATCGGAAGCGTGCTTACTGTATGACTACTGGAAATGCTGCCTACGTAGGTTTTGGAACAGAGCCTTCACTGCTTGCTCAAAGAGGTGAAAAGGATCAAATGTGAATGTCTGCACTGGAGCTTACCAAAACAAATGATGCACCGTTTAATGCGATTTACTCCTCTGCCATCAACGACAATGTAGCTTCCGGTGTCATCAACCTGAGAGAGACATATGAGGTAGAAATTACCAATTTGCAGATGGATGTGCAGAACATTGGGAATGATGACATGCCAATTCCATGGAAATCTGAGGGCACAGAAATCTGCAAAAAGTCCCAGTTTCCCACAAATTTCAAACACCCATCCCTCACAAAATGCTATTTCTTGCATATTCGTTTATTAAATATTTGAGCTCATCTGATGAGTGTAGTACTCATTCGTCATCACAATCACTAATGATAATAAAAATAATTTGAAATATAGCTGCAAGCAGCGATTAACCGGGGTTCGTGAAATTGACACCCTTTAAGGTGGTCTTGGTCAACCTGGATGTACGGCTGACAGTTAAAAACATCCAGAATGGAGAGCAGGCTCACAGACACACAACACTCATGCACACACAGTGAAATTAAATGATTAAACTGGCCTATTAATACTCTATGAACATATTCACACACACACACACACACATTTAAATGAAATGGTCAAACGGTCACAGTAATAATTATTAAGCCTGCTTACACACACACTCACACATACAAACACACACAGAAACACTCATACACGGACATACATGCACACACATTTTGTTGCAGATATTTGAAATAAGTGATAGGTAACAAAGCCTATTGCACCTATTCGCTTTTTAAGAGTTTAGATGTCATTTTCAGGTTCCACTGTAATCATAATCTGGCAAAATTATAAAAACTGATATGTCTGTATGAACAAAATGGTAAACTTTGACTCAATGAGGTTTAAAATGTTATAACAGTGATTTTATAGCATCTCCATAAGCAACTTATGAACAGTACTGTTTAAGAGTTTAATAAGCCCATTAGTGGTCTTACGCTGCCATCTAGTGGTTATAAATGCCTATTTCTCATACAACACTGTGTTTTTGAGCTTTTTAACTGTAATAGTGTTATTTTTTGCCCAGTCTCTGTTAAATTATCACATTTTTTTGATAATTATTGACCTAGAGAGTCTAAAGAACAGCACTGCAATGATTTGATTGATTTTGAGTTAAAAACTGAAAGCTAGTTGACAAAAGCATGTTTTTCAAAATAATATCAATCTCAAAATTATTAAACTAGCCTATTAATACTCTATAAGCATATTTACATACACACAAAAACACACATGCACACACACATAGAAATGAAATGGTCAAACCATCACAATAACAATCATAAAGCCTGCTTACACACATACACACACACACACACACACACACAAACACACTTGTATACACACACACACACAGAAAAACACTTGTATACACACACACACACACACACACACAGAAACACTCATACACAGACATACATGCACACACATTTTGTTGCAGATGCAGATATTTCAAATAAGTGATAGGTAACAAAGCCTATTGCACTTATTCAGTTTTTAAGAGTTTAGATGTCATTTTTAGGTTTCACTGTAATCATAATCTGGCAAAATTATAAAAGCTGATATGTCTGTATGAACAAAATGGTAAACTTTGACTCAATGAGGTTTAAAATGTTATAACAGTGATTTTATAATGTTTTAACTTGAATCCTTCAGTAGCCATTGAACAGTGCTGTTTTACAGCTTAATAAGGCCATTAGTGGTCTTCCGCTGCCATCTAGTGGTTATAAATGCCAATTTCTCATACAACACTGTGTTTTTAAGCTTTATAACTATTATAGTGTTATTTTTGGCCCAGTCTCTCTTAAATTATAAAATTTTTTTGATAATTATTGATCCAGAGACTCCAGAGAACATCACTGCTGTGGTTTGATCGAGATTGAGCAAAAAAACAGAGACAAGTTAGCAAAAGTAGGTTTCTAACACATTTGTAAATAATTAATGAACGATTTGATTGACAGCATTAGTCCAAGAGGCAAAGTTGTTCAGAATGAGGGGATCTATCAGATGATATGAAGATGTAGTGTATAAGTGAATGTTATTAATATTTTATTGCAATTTGAGGTCATTTCCCTTAGAAATACTGTTTCAGAAGCCCTTTTTCACTGTTAAAGCACCACCTATGGTCCGATCTCCATGAAACTTTTCATGCTTGTTAACGGTCATGTGTCACATGTTTTCACCAACATTCGTAAAGTTTCAAGTTTTTGTTTACATTTTATAGGCTGTTGGGTTTTTGTGGCCACGTGTCCTTTTTTAAATGAGCCAATTATAGCTAACCAAAGGACAAAATTCAACATTTTTTCGATAACTATTGATCTAGAGAGTCCAGAGATTATTACTGCAGTTGTTTGTTTGAGATTGACCAAAAAACCAGAGACTAGTTCGCAAAAGTAGGTTTTAGACATATTTCTGAATAATTAATGAACGATTTGATTGACATCTTTGGTCCAAGAGGCAAAGTTGTTCAGAATGAGGAGATCTATCATATGATATGCATTATTTGTGGATATGTAAAACACCACGTGATCACTAGGCCAAAAATCTCGTTAGCGCCAACTTGTGGCCGATTTCTTTCAAAATTCTTACAGACCTTTGGGGCCTTGAGTCAAACATGGCCACTGAGTTTCGTTCCGATCGACCTCCGTTAACCTTGTCTAATAAGTGCTCAAATTTTAATGGCCGATGGCGGCCATGTTTTTTTAGATACGCGAATGTCCTCATAGATTTTTCAGCCACGTCGGACAAAGACACAGCATACCAAGTTTCAAGTCGATCGGACTAACGGTTACCCAGTTACAGTTCTTTCGATCTTATAGCGCCACCAAGTGGCAGATCAGTGGTATTTTTTGTTGTTTGACCAAAGTTCCTACTGCTATATATATGTACCAAGTTTGGTGAAGATATCTCATTTCGTTCACGAGTTATAGGATTTTTCGTAAAATAGGTCCTCGACTTTTAAACGTTTTTGGGCCCCATTACAAAAGTGAGTGGATGTTTCAAAGATTTTTTTGATAATTATTAATAAGCCCTAGACAGAGAAAATTTCGGCAGTAGATTGGTTGCGATTGGGTGAAAAACCTACGACTAGTTCACCAAAGTAGGTTTTAAACCTAATTGCGAATAGTTAAATAACGGTTTGATTGACAGAAATGCTCCTAGAGACAAAGTTGTTCAGAATGATGAGATCTATCATGTGATATGAATGACTTATGTATTTGTGAATATCTAAGATGTTTTTTTTACAGTTAATTTCATGTACAGTTGAAATATTGTGTTTTTGATAGCTTTTCTGACTGTTATAGCGCCACCTATGGTCCGATCTTGATGAAACTTTTCTTGCTTGTTCACAGTCATGTGACACATGTTTTCACCAACTTTCGTAAAGTTTCAAGTTTTCGTTTAGGTTTTATAGGCTGTTGGGTATGTGTGGCCACGCCTCCTTTTTGAAATGAGCCAATTATGGCTAACCAAAGGACAAAATTCAACATTTTTTCGATAATTATTGATCTAGAGAGTCCAGAGATTATTACTGCAGTGGTTTGATCGAAATTGAGTGAAAAACCAGAGACTAGTTCGCAAAAGTAGGTTTTAGACATATTTCTGAATACTTAATGAACGATTTGATTGACAGCTTTGGTCCAAGAGGAAATGTTGTTCATTATGAGGAGATCTATCAGATGATATGCATTATGTGTGGATATGTAAAACACCACGTGATTACAGAGCCAAAAATCTCGTTAGCGCCAACTTGTGGCCGATTTCTTTCTAAATTCTTACAGACCTTTAGGGCCATGAGTCGAACATGCCCACCGAGTTTTGTTCCGATCGACCTCCGTTAACCTTGTCTAATTGGTGCTTGAAATGTTTTGGCCAATGGCGGCCATGTTTTTTGAGATACGTGAATGTCCTCATATACACTTGTGCCCCTTTGGACCAAGATGCTGCATACCAATTTTGAAGCCGATCGGACCAACGGTTGCCTAGTTATAACCATTTATATGTTTTTTCTGTCTTATAGCGCCCCTAAGTGGCAGAGCTTCGCAATTTTTTTTATTTGACCAAAGATTGAGCTCGTACATATGTGTACCGAGTTTGGTGAATATAGCTCATTCCGTTCCAGAGCTATACTTCCAACAACATTTGGCTAACGTTAGCATAGACGCTAATTGGAGTACTGTATCGCCCGAAAATCAAAATTTCAACTTTTTTTTGATAATTATTGATATTCAGTGTCCACAGAATATTTCTGCACTGGTTTGGTTCCGATCGGGCGAAAAACCTAGGACTAGTTCGCAAAAGTAGGTCTGGGATATAGGTCAATTTTAGGGCAAGAAGGAAGCGTCGTAGCTCAAAAATTTCGGGCTCCACTTTTGTTCGGGCTAACCCAAGGATTGCAACGATGTAAAGTTTTTGAGTCTACGACACACGGTTTACGACTGTGGGCCAAAAATGTCTGAAATTTTAGGTTTTTGCGCTGTAGCGCCCCCGTTTGGCCGATTTGGCCGATTCTTTGTATCTGAGTAGCGAGCAAGACTACTACCTTCTGACCAAGTTTCAGCTCTCTAGCCCTTACGGTTTGGGCTGCACGATTCGTTTTAAGGCAGAATAATAATAATAATAATAATAATAATAATAAATATAGCTGCAAGCAGCGATTAACCGGGGTTCGTGAAATTGACACCCTTTAAGGTTGGCCAACCTGGATGTATGGCTGACAGTTAAAAACATCCAGAATGGAGAGCAGGCTCACAGACACACAACACTCATGCACACACACTGAAATTAAATGATTAAACTGGCCTATTAATACTCTATGAACATATTCACACACACACACACACACACACATTTAAATGAAATGGTCAAACGGTCACAGTAATAATTATTAAGCCTGCTTACACACACACTCACACATACAAACACACACAGAAACACTCATACACGGACATACATGCACACACATTTTGTTGCAGATATTTGAAATAAGTGATAGGTAACAAAGCCTATTGCACCTATTCGCTTTTTAAGAGTTTAGATGTCATTTTCAGGTTCCACTGTAATCATAATCTGGCAAAATTATAAAAACTGATATGTCTGTATGAACAAAATGGTAAACTTTGACTCAATGAGGTTTAAAATGTTATAACAGTGATTTTATAGCATCTCCATAAGCAACTTATGAACAGTACTGTTTAAGAGTTTAATAAGCCCATTAGTGGTCTTACGCTGCCATCTAGTGGTTATAAATGCCTATTTCTCATACAACACTGTGTTTTTGAGCTTTTTAACTGTAATAGTGTTATTTTTTGCCCAGTCTCTGTTAAATTATCACATTTTTTTTATAATTATTGACCTAGAGAGTCTAAAGAACAGCACTGCAATGATTTGATTGATTTTGAGTTAAAAACTGAAAGCTAGTTGACAAAAGCATGTTTTTCAAAATAATATCAATCTCAAAATTATTAAACTAGCCTATTAATACTCTATAAGCATATTTACATACACACAAAAACACACATGCACACACACATAGAAATGGTCAAACCATCACAATAACAATCATAAAGCCTGCTTACACACATACACACACACACACACACACACAAACACACAAACACACTTGTATACACACACACACACACACACAGAAAAACACTTGTATACACACACACACACACACACACACACAAACACACTTGTATACACACACACACACACACACAAACACACTTGTATACACACACATACACAAACACACACACACACACACACACACACAAACACACTTGTATACACACACACACACACACACACACAAACACACTTGTATACACACACACACACACACACACACACACACACATATACACAAACACACTTGTATACACACACACACACACAGAAACACTCATACACAGACATACATGCACACACATTTTGTTGCAGATGCAGATATTTGAAATAAGTGATAGGTAACAAAGCCTATTGCACTTATTCAGTTTTTAAGAGTTTAGATGTCATTTTTAGGTTTCACTGTAATCATAATCTGGCAAAATTATAAAAGCTGATATGTCTGTATGAACAAAATGGTAAACTTTGACTCAATGAGGTTTAAAATGTTATAACAGTGATTTTATAATGTTTTAACTTGAATCCTTCAGTAGCCATTGAACAGTGCTGTTTTACAGCTTAATAAGGCCATTAGTGGTCTTCCGCTGCCATCTAGTGGTTATAAATGCCAATTTCTCATACAACACTGTGTTTTTAAGCTTTATAACTATTATAGTGTTATTTTTGGCCCAGTCTCTCTTAAATTATAAAAATTTTTTGATAATTATTGATCCAGAGACTCCAGAGAATATCACTGCTGTGGTTTGATCGAGATTGAGCAAAAAAACAGAGACAAGTTAGCAAAAGTAGGTTTCTAACACATTTGTAAATAATTAATGAACGATTTGATTGACAGCATTAGTCCAAGAGGCAAAGTTGTTCAGAATGAGGGGATCTATCAGATGATATGAAGATGTAGTGTATAAGTGAATGTTATTAATATTTTATTGCAATTTGAGGTCATTTCCCTTAGAAATACTGTTTCAGAAGCCCCTTTTCACTGTTAAAGCACCACCTATGGTCCGATCTCCATGAAACTTTTCATGCTTGTTAACGGTCATGTGTCACATGTTTTCACCAACATTCGTAAAGTTTAAAGTTTTTGTTTACATTTTATAGGCTGTTGGGTTTTTGTGGCCACGTGTCCTTTTTTAAATGAGCCAATTATAGCTAACCAAAGGACAAAATTCAACATGTTTTCGATAACTATTGATCTAGAGAGTCCAGAGATTATTACAGCAGTGGTTTGATCGAGATTGACCAAAAAACCAGAGACTAGTTCGCAAAAGTAGGTTTTAGACATATTTCTGAATAATTAATGAACGATTTGATTGACATCTTTGGTCCAAGAGGCAAAGTTGTTCAGAATGAGGAGATCTATCATATGATATGCATTATTTGTGGATATGTAAAACACCACGTGATCACTAGGCCAAAAATCTCGTTAGCGCCAACTTGTGGCCGATTTCTTTCAAAATTCTTACAGACCTTTGGAGTCATGAGTCAAACATGCCCACCGAGTTTCATTCCGATCGACCTCCGTTAACCTTGTCTAATAAGTGCTCAAATTTTAATGGCCGATGGCGGCCATGTTTTTTTAGATACGCGAATGTCCTCATAGATTTTTCAGCCACGTCGGACAAAGACACAGCATACCAAGTTTCAAGTCGATCGGACTAACGGTTACCCAGTTACAGTTTTTTCGATCTTATAGCGCCACCAAGTGGCAGATCAGTGGTATTTTTTGTTGTTTGACCAAAGTTCCTACTGCTATATATATGTACCAAGTTTGGTGAAGATATCTCATTTCGTTCACGAGTTATAGGATTTTTCGTAAAATAGGCCCTCGACTTTTAAACGTTTTTGGGCCCCATTACAAAAGTGAGTGGATGTTTCAAAGATTTTTTTGATAATTATTAATAAGCCCTAGACAGAGAACATTTCGGCAGTAGATTGGTTGCGATTGGGTGAAAAACCTACGACTAGTTCACCAAAGTAGGTTTTAAACCTAATTGCGAATAGTTAAATAACGGTTTGATTGACAGAAATGCTCCTAGAGACAAAGTTGTTCAGAATGATGAGATCTATCATGTGATATGAATGACTTGTGTATTTGTGAATATCTAAGATGTTTTTTTTACAGTTAATTTCATGTACAGTTGAAATATTGTGTTTTTGATGGCTTTTCTGACTGTTATAGCGCCACCTATGGTCCGATCTTGATGAAACTTTTCTTGCTTGTTCACAGTCATGTGACACATGTTTTCACCAACTTTCGTAAAGTTTCAAGTTTTCGTTTAGGTTTTATAGGCTGTTGGGTATGTGTGGCCACACCTCTTTTTTTAAATTAGCCAATTATGGCTAACCAAAGGACAAAATTCAACATTTTTTCGATAATTATTGATCTAGAGAGTCCAGAGATTATTACTGCAGTGGTTTGATCGAAATTGAGTGAAAAACCAGAGACTAGTTCGCAAAAGTAGGTTTTAGACATATTTCTGAATAATTAATGAACGATTTGATTGACAGCTTTGGTCCAAGAGGAAAAGTTGTTCATTATGAGGAGATCTATCAGATGATATGCATTATGTGTGGATATGTAAAACACCACGTGATTACAGAGCCAAAAATCTCGTTAGCGCCAACTTGTGGCCGATTTCTTTCAAAATTCTTACAGACCTTTAGGGCCATGAGTCGAACATGCCCACCGAGTTTTGTTCCGATCGACCTCCGTTAACCTTGTCTAATTGGTGCTTGAAATGTTTTGGCCAATGGCGGCCATGTTTTTTCAGATACGTGAATGTCCTCCTATACACTTGTGCCCCTTTGGACCAAGACGCTGCATACCAATTTTGAAGCCGATCGGACCAACGGTTGCCTAGTTATAACCATTTATATGTTTTTTCTGTCTTATAGCGCCCCTAAGTGGCAGAGCTTCGCAATTTTTTTTATTTGACCAAAGATTGAGCTCGTACATATGTGTACCGAGTTTGGTGAATATAGCTCATTCCGTTCCAGAGCTATACTTCCAACAACATTTGGCTAACGTTAGCATAGACGCTAATTGGAGTACTGTATCGCCCGAAAATCAAAATTTCAACTTTTTTTTGATAATTATTGATATTCAGTGTCCACAGAATATTTCTGCACTGGTTTGGTTCCGATCGGGCGAAAAACCTAGGACTAGTTCGCAAAAGTAGGTCTGGGATATAGGTGAATTTTAGGGCAAGAAGGAAGCGTCGTAGCTCAAAAATTTCGGACTCCACTTTTGTTCGGGCTAACCCAAGGATTGCAACGATGTAAAGTTTTTGAGTCTACGACACACGGTTTACGACTGTGGGCCAAAAATGTCTGAAATTTTAGGTTTTTGCGCTGTAGCGCCCCCGTTTGGCCGATTTGGCCGATTCTTTGTATCTGAGTAGCGAGCAAGACTACTACCTTCTGACCAAGTTTCAGATCTCTAGCCCTTACGGTTTGGGCTGCACGATTCGTTTTAAGGCAGAATAATAATAATAAATATAGCTGCAAGCAGCGATTAACCGGGGTTCGTGAAATTGACACCCTTTAAGGTTGGCCAACCTGGATGTATGGCTGACAGTTAAAAACATCCAGAATGGAGAGCAGGCTCACAGACACACAACACTCATGCACACACAGTGAAATTAAATGATTAAACTGGCCTATTAATGCTCTATAAGCATATTCACACACACAGAAACACACATGCACACACACATAAATGAAATGGTCAGACTATCACAGTAATAATCATTAAGCCTGCTAACACACACACAGTTGTTTGATATTTAAAATAAGTGATAGGTAAGAAAGATTATTGCACATATTCACTTTTTAAGAGTTTAGATGTCATTTTCAGGTTCCACTGTAATCATAATTTGGCAAAATTATAAAAACTGATATGTCTGTATGAACAAAATGGTAAACTTTGACTTAATGAGGTTTAAAATGTTATAACAATGATTTTATAATGTTTCATCATGAATCCTTCAGTAGCCATTGAACAGTGCTGTTTTACAGCTTAATAAGGCCATTAGTGGTCTTACGCTGACATCTAGTGGTTATAAAAGCCAATTTCTCATACAACACTGTGTTTTTAAGCTTTTTAACTATAAAAGTTTTATTTCTTGCCCAATCTCTCTTAAATTATCAAAAATGTTTGATAAATATTGATGTAGAGTTTTAATAATAGGGCAATAAATGTATTGAGTTTAAATGCTAGGACTAGTTTAGAAAAGTTAGAAGATGACTTCATTGTGATATTGTAAGTTGTAGATGTCATATGTGAAAATGCTAAGATTTATCAATAGAAATGGCAGAATTTTTTTGTCATAAATATCTATAAAATGTGTATATAGAATTTTGCTGAACTTGAAAATTTTAAGACAGTAAAACAAAAAGAAAAAATGAAGAAAATGCTGGAAATGTTTTATGGAGTTTCATGTGGTGTACTTGGTTGGGCTTGAACTAAGGGGTTGGATGGAAACTTTTTTTTTCTAGGACCATGAAGATGAGAGAAAGTTTAATTGATCTGACATCACCAGTTTAAGTTGTAATACTTGTTCTGAAAGTTTGTTTTAAGTGCAACTGGTCTCAAAACAAATTAATTTAGATATGTTAGTGGCTTACAAGAGATTTTGTCTTTAAAAGATCCATGTTAATCATGTCAGGCATCATCATCATGAGAAGGGAAGGATCAACATATCTCAGAAAATGCAATGGCAGGCTGACATTTATGTTAAAGGAAAGAAGAAATTGGTCTATCAATTATTAGTTTTGTACTTTTGTCATTTATTAAAAGTAAATAAAATGTTGACCTCATGGATAATTAAATAATAAATTTAATTTCAGTTTTTTGCAGGAACTTTCAGTCTTTAGTGCAGCTATGAAAACAGATTCAAAAAGAATATAATTAACAACAAAGTGGTTAAGCTGGAAAAATAGTATGTGAAGTATTGTTTAGTGTTAGCAATAGGCAAATAATTTGACAGAAACAAATTGGCTTGAAGTACAGAATTTTTATTGTACGTGACTTAGTATATATGGATGGAACAGTAAAACATAATTAACAAAGTTGTACATAAGTGCAATTGAAAAATTTGTATAAAACACCTTTGGACGTAAATGTGAGAAGTATAATTTGAATTAACAGTACAAATTGGTGCTTTTCATTTGGAAGGAAAAAAAGTGTAAAAGAATTAAGTAAAGAATTAAACAAAGGTGAAAGTGTTTTAAACTTTTAATAGTAAATATGAAAGAAAATTGTAATTTTTTTATTTTAAAGACAAGAACATATTTTGCACTGTTAAGTTACTGTATATATATATATATATATATATATATAAATATAGCCATTTATAAAAAAATAGAAACAGAAAACTTAAGAAAATATATTGTGTATTTGTTAACATAGAACAATAACCTATGTATACTTTTTGTTTGTAACATGCAAACAATTTAAAGAACGAAATGTAAATAGTGTGTTTGCATAAAAGTTTAATGAATGTGTGCATATTCTCTAGAAAAGACTAAAACAAAGTTACACGTTTGTGCAGTAAAATGAGGATATTTGCACATTTGGAAAGTTAATGCAATTTAGTATTGTGCATTTAGAGAAAAATAATATATATATGTATAGAAAATGTATGTATGAAATGTTTGTATGAAAAATTTATTTTAAAAAAATAAAGAGGAAAAAAGGGAGAAGAACAAAATAATGAAAAAATGTTTGTAAAATGTATATTAAAAGATAGTTTTGGAAAGTTAAGATACTGAAATTTAAATCTAAAATATTTATATTTTAATAATAAAGGTTTTTCTATAAAACCAAAAAAAGTATGGTATAATAAACTATTTTGTATTGTTAATTTAACATATACATATATATATATATATATATATATAAGTTAGAGATAGAAAACTTAACAAATGTATTTGTTAAATGTATAATGTATTTGCTTAAAAGTTCAATCACTGTGTGCATATTTGGTAGATTTTTTTTTAAACGTAGTTACATCCCTGATGAAAAAAATTGCTTATGCTGGTTAGGTATGTTTTGGTGCTGGAATGCTGGTTTTAGCTGGTTTTGTGCTGATTTATGCTGGTCCTTAGCTGGTTAATGCTGGTGCTTTGCTGGTACAAGTATAAATCAGCAAAGCACCAGCATAAACCAGCATTCCAGCACCAAAACATACCTAACAAGCATATGCTGGTTTTTTCATCAGGGATAATTATGCACTTGAGAATTATTTAGAATATATTTACATTTTTGGAAAAATATTTGAATGTTCTGTATTTAGAATTCTTTTCAAAGGAAATAGACTACCTGATCCATATTGTGAAAACGCTTACTGTTCTAGGAACAGTTCACTAATATCGTCGAAGTCTTCATTGTCTGCAGCATTTGTTTCTTTGGTTTTGTCTTTTGTTGGATTGTCTGATGTTTTGTTTTGTTTTTCTGTTGATGGTGGAGTAGGTTGTTTCTGGGCTTGTTTTTTGGTAATTGTTGTGTGTGGTGTTTTTTGTCTTTTCTGTGGTCTTTCTTGTTTTGTTGACTTTGGAACTGGTGGTGGGACAACAGTGGCGTTTGAAACTTCCTCAAGTTGTGTTGGATAGTTTGGTATGCTTTGTTGTTTTTGTGGTGTTTGTAGACTCTGGTCACTGGCTATAGCACAAAGTTCTTCATCACTGTCACTATCTATGTCTGTTTTTTGTTGCGGGTCTGTATTGTTTAGTTTTGAAAGTGAGGTGATTTGGTTCTCAGAGGTGTACTGAATTGTTAACGGTTCTGTGGTGAGAAGGAATTCTTCGATTTCTTGATTGTCCATTATGTTGAGATTGCATTCCTTTCTGATGAATGTTGAGAGGACTGAGTTTGATATTGAAAGTGCTAGTTCTTCTTTCCCTAATTTGAACGTTAGAGTGCCGTTGCATTTGGTTAGATAGCTTTGTCCTTTCCTCAGGATTTTACAGCTTTGGCATCTGTGGAATGGATCCTTTGGACTTAAGTTTTGTTGCAGTGTGTGGCACTTTGGGCAAAGTTTCATGATGTGTACTGCAGCACCTTCCACTGATGCAGTCAGGTGGTTGATTGAGGTTGTTTGGGGAATGATATTTGTTGGTGTTGAAGACAATAGAGATGTCTTGAGAGGTTCTATGGTGGTTTGTCGTGTTGTAGTTAAAGTCAGTTTCCCATTGTAGTTTCTCGTCGTAAGGTTAGTGAAAGTGTAAGACTCCCTGGTTTTTACTGCTTCCATGTGGGTCTCCCAGAGTGTTAATTCCATGGATGATGTGGAATCTGCAACTTGACAAGTCTTCAGTTCCCAGTCTGTTCCTCGAATATTAACCGTGTTGCTTGTTGGTGGGATGTTGTAGACCGCTGCTTGCAGTGTTGAAATCTATAAGTTATAGTATAGTGTTGTTAGACTGTTAAAGGCTAGGTTATGAAAAAAATGAAAATGCTATCATTAATTACTTATGCTAAAGTTGTTGCAAATGTGTTAGACCTTTGTTCATCTTTAGAACACAAGTTAAATTATTTTTGTTGGAATCTGAGAAGTTTTTGTCTCTCTAGAAAAAGGTTTGAAAATGTATGAAAACATTAACAAAATAGTCCTTGTCATGTCAGTGGTTCAATTGTCATTTTATGAAGCTATAGGAATACATTTTGTTTTTTAAAAAGAAAATTAATGACTTTATTCAACAATTTGTATTTCCAAGGTAATGTGTTTGGCCATTAGCAAGGGCTGTGTGATGCATGCATGTGGTGCTGCTTATGTATATATTGTTGTACTGCAATTTGTTTAGGAGCAGGTGTTGTGGTACTCATAATAATGCTGGAAGATTGTAAGGTGTGGGAGAAGAATTGTTGAGTAAAGTTAGTTTTGTTCTTTTGCAAATAAAAATATTCTTGTAGGTTTATCAAATTATGGTTGAACTACAGACATTGTATGGACTATTTTGTGAATGGTTTTGGTATTATTGTGTGATTTAATGTAATGGCAGTCTTGTTGTCTATGCAGGGTCAGAAAGTGATTGGATTTCACTAAAATTATGTTAAAGGATAACTATTGCCAAAATGCAACCTGGGCTGTTTTTTTATTGTAAATGAGACAAAGTTATATCTAAAAGCATAATTACAACGAACAAGCTGTTTTCTGGTCAAATGGCCGGTAAATGGGAGTGCTAAGGGCATTACTTTGAGTGCATGAAAATCGATATTTTTACAACACTGAGAAGGCTCGACACACCATGAAACTTTGCTCGAAGTATCGCCTGGGTCTCTACACATGAAGTTGAGCATTGTGAACATTGTTTGTGTACACAGAGTTTACTAAAAAGAAAGGTTTTGAACAACACACTTTCACTGTTTGAGTTTCTGCTCGCAGCCATCTTGCCAGTCAAGAAATGTTGATCTCAGAATGTGACATAATAGTGAGGAGAGTAAAGATGGATAGCTCCTAAAGTATATTTACATATAAATGCATGGTTAATTCGTTGTTTTGTCGCAAGTGAAAAACAATATTAACTTTCTAGTTGTAAAAAGAGCCTCATATGGAGTCCATTCATTCGCATTCGGAGATCGTCATTTCTTGACTGGCAAGACGGCTGCGAGTGGAAACCCAAACAATTTCTGTTTCCTAGTGTTGTAAAAATCTCGATTTTGATGCTCTCAAAGTAATGCCCCTAGCACTGCCATTCACTGGTCATTTGACCAGAAAACGAAATCACAGTCAACCTTAAAAACGGCTCATTTGTCGTAATGATGCTTCTAGATATAAGTTTGTCTTGTTTACAATTAAAAAAAAAAAACAGCTCAGGTTGCATTTTGGCAATAGTTATCTTTTAATTTGTGTTTCAAAGATGAATCATGCTTGGAACAAAGTGAGAGAAAGTAATTAATGACAGAATTAACATTTTTGTACTATAATAAGAATTAATAGTGTACATTAACAAAAAGTGTATTAATGTGTGTGAATGCAATGACTTGAAAATAAAGTTTGTCAATTGAATGTATAGTAGTGCTTAAAGTATTTTAAAATGATACATACCTTTTGATTTGCAGGCATGGTTTTTATTTCTGCGATGGTTAGAGCGGCCGATTCCTTGGGTGGTTTGTGAGGGAAATTTAGTTCTGTGACATCAATTGTTGTTTCATAGTTCATAATGACATCGTATTTTTTGTCATCTGTTTGGCCTATGAAGTGCAAAAAAAAAAACATTTTAAAAACGTTTTTCCAGTTTAGTGAAAATTGTAATTTGTTTCTAATATCATATTTTTTGTTTTTAATATAGTTTAAGAAAACTGATGCTGATAATATCAAAAATAAATAAAATTATATTTAAAATGTGTAAAAGATCCCAAATAAAAGTTTATGCAGTGTAAAGTACAAAATCAATTAAAATTAGCAGAAACTAGGATTTAACCATTTTAATGTAAGTGCCATTTATTAAAATCTATTTATGCTACCTCCATGAGATTAAATTTTGTACTTTGAGCGTACTTAAATGCAATTTGAGAATGTTTCTAGAAAATGTCCTTTAGATTTTAGTGATTAATTTTGTAAAGTAAGAGTTGTGTGGTACAGTTAGAGTAAGTAAGGAGGGAGTTCTGTGAATAGTAAAATGATAAATGTTTTTGAATTAAAATTAAACAACATACAAACTAAAACCCTAACAGATATTTTAAAATGACAGAAATAATAACTATAGAAAGAAAGAGAGCATGAATTCAAAGTGACTGCTGAATACAGAGCAAATTGTGTACTTACTTATTTTTTTTCTGGCATTGTGAATTTTGACAGGTGTTTTGTTCCTTGCAGCTACTGCTACTTGGCTATGCATTTCTGGAGTGAACACCACAGTGTTATGGTACTGATGTCTGTCAATTTGAATGATAGCATTAAAGTACCGAAAATTTTTTTGAGACATTTTCACAGGTGATACTGAATGGAAGTAGCCTGTAACTGTCTCTGGAGGTTCATTGGTCTTAGCTTCTTTGTAATTCATCGTACTGAAGTGATGAATAGTAGTCGGTGTGGTAGTGTTATTGACTGAAGTTGGTTAATATAAGAACTCCTTAGTAAGCTGAAAATAAAGAGAAAAACATGAGAATTTTAGTGAAGTGAAATTTAGATAATTGATATAATATTTTGTACCAAAATAGAATATATTTTTAGAAATTCTATTAGAATAGAATAATTTATAGATGTATATAATCTTAATTTGTTCAGGGCTATTTGTAGTCCTTTGCATAGTAAGTGGTTGTTTAGGTACTACCAGCTGAAAGGGAGGCTAATGAGTGCTCCATTGCCTCCATTTGATTCTTTAATTAACATAAAACATAGCTGTATATCTTCTAATATTTTTATTTGTAGTTGTTTAGTTTAGTTTCACTTTTTAATCAATTAAGGGTTTAGTGCATTATATTATCTGCTCTGCCTGGTGGTGAATGTTGTCAGTAAAAGTGAGCACTGGAAATGGTCATGATTACTTGGATTAATTGTTTCCTGTTGAAAATGTGAATGTTATTATTGCTTAGTGTTGTACAAAGATGAATTGTATTTATGAATAAAAACAATCTTTTAAAGCAATAATGTTCAATATGATCCTAATTGAAAGAAATATAAGGATTATTGTTTGTATTAATTGGTAATGCTTTAGTATATGGGTGCACAAATATTTATTAAGTAATGCAGACATAATCATGAGTTGATATACAAGTCATGAAGAATTAAACCATTTATTAATAATTACTGCTTTAGCAAGAAATTATCATTTTATATGATTCATAGATTAAGTAACCAATAAATTGTTATTAGTTAAATGTGTCATAATGTATTCATTGCCTAATAATTTATTTTATTAACTATAGTGTAAATTCATGTTTTAATTACTACAATGGGTTCAAGCCATGCATTTCAACTTCCAGCTTTAATTAATGATTAGCTAAACAGTATTACTTAAAGATTAGTTAATAGTTATGTGATTCATGAAGTAAAGTCATAGCATAATGATATTTTTGTAAATCTTTAGCTACTGATTAATTAAAGCTCACTACTGGAAGTTGAAGTACATAGCTTTGACCACTGTGGTAACTAACATGAATATACATCATTAGTTAATAAAATATGTTATTAGGAAATTAATAAATTATGATACATTTAACTAATAACAATGTATTGATTACTTAATCTATGAATCACATAGAGTGGTTCTTAGTTGCTGATGTAGCAATAATTAATAAATAGTTTAGTTCTTTATGAATTATACATTAACCTATGATTATCTGTGCTTTGATTACGTATGAATTAATGCATATTTGTGCACCAGTATTGTAAAGTGTTAGCTAATAATTTAGCCACTAATTCACAACAAAGATTTATGTGAGATATGACATTGGGTCTTACCTGCCACTTGGGGATGATAATTTAGTGGTGTTCTTGTTCGGCTGGAAACAAATGGATAGTTTCGTCTAGTTGAAATGTTTTCGGCTGGGAATAAATATAACAAGACAACAGAAAAATTGATTAACATGGTGTCTTCACGTGTTTCCACAAAAATGGTCCTATAAATGTGTCCGGCATTGGCTTTGCCACCACGTAATATACAGCATAAGTAATTTTTTCTTTGGTTTATAACTTATTGTGTAAAAGAGAACAACCGTGAATAATCCTATTATAGCTCTTACCTGCACGTCTGTTGCGAGATGTTCGGTTGCTGGTGTAATTGCGTCATCAAATTAGACACGAAAATTCAGTTTAGATGAGTTTTCGCCATCTAGTGGTATGGAATATTGTGGTTTGGTAGATGGGTGTTAGTAAAAATGAATGCATACACTACATTAGATAGTGTAGGATTATATTAAAATATGATATTTGTTTAAACTATCAGGAGTTTAAAGTTTTCATAAAACAGGACAGACAGACCATAGTATACACAGTCATACATTTTGTTGTAGATTAATATGTTTTATTTAAATAATAGGTAAATGCGTACATTTAGTTATCTCTTTACAATATCGTTTTCAGATTTCAATGTAATTATATTGTGTTTTTATTATTCCATGCTCTAAAGGGCGCGTGCGCGATTTATTACAGGAGAGAACGCCGCTTCCGTTTTGCCAGGAAAGGACACCATTTTGTCTTTTACGGCAAGCAGGTAAGCACATGGCGTGATTGCTCTGTCTGTAATCTTAATCATCCATGCATTAATGTTTGTCATCCATGATCGTTTTAAGACAGTATAAGTTGTTGTTTCTGTTTTTGTGTGTTTTGTGGTTGTATTATGTAAATAAATGTTTAAAAGGTAACGTTTTATTTCAGGACTAGATTTGCATTATTCACTCGGTCATCGTATTGATTAGAAGATGAAATAAGTGTCTATAATCTGTTTATAGGACGTTTGGTGTTGTGATTAATATTATTATTTTAATACTATTAGTTAATGTAATAAATTGTTAGTATTGAGATGTTTGAAGCGTATGTTTGTAATTGTTTATTGCTCAAGTGTTTTTTTCTCTTTGATTAAACATCATTACCTTCATATTTTAAAGGATAGGTGATAAAATCGATAGATAGGTTAATGTATTGTATATAGCACGTGCAGTGCATGCACACGAGGACCGTAAATATGTTAGCTGTTAATTGATCTTTTGCGGAGAGAGTTTGATTGACAGGTCATGTGAGCTATCATATTCATATTTTGTGCTTTATGTAAATATTAATAGACGTCGTTTATCGTGCTACTTGAGCAGAGGCAATACAGCAATCTTTAAAGACAGATTAAGGAGCCACAAAACGGTGTTTATTGTTTGAATTTCTTACAATATGATAAATTATGAAGCTGAGAGCTTGTTTCATACCAGAAGTAACCTGTTTTGTCATGTCTGTGAGCCTGTTGTCAGCTTATTTTTTGCTCAGCATTTTTTTAGTGAATAAAAGCATGATGTGAACAGTTGCTAAGGAGGGTGGGGGTTTACAAAGACTCAATTGTAGCCTTTTTTACTAAAGCTAGTTGCTGAATCTGTGGCATTTATTGCATAACATTAAATGTATTATTCTTTATTGTTCCTAAAATTCTCCAAGTACTATGAATGACAGGAATAGTTTCATAATCATTAGTGTATTAGTTTCATATTTCATTTGTAGTTAAAAGTTTTCTGTGTTTGTTGTCCATACATAACTGAACGGGGCAGTAATGGATGTTTTTGATCAGCAGAGACAGGGCTGGTAAGGAATGTGTAACATGATTGACAGACAAGCAGCAAATTATGGTTTTTCATAGTCACAACAGCCACTGCTGAAGTGAAAGCAAATCCTATACAGTCAGTAATGGTCATCAGATTATATAATTCAGTGGATAAAGAATATAAATTAGAATTGTGTGTAAAGAAACAAAGTAAATGTAATGATATCAGCATGTGTCTGAATTTGCATAGTTTTTACTAAAAGCCCTATTTGACCATGTTTAGTGAAGCCTGCACATAACTGTCTGCTTCAGTTTTGTCAACAGGCAAATGTTTTATATATATATATATTTATGTTTTATATATTATCCCACAGTTCTGTGTTGCAGAATATTTGGAGAAGACTGATTTGAGGTAAGATGTTACTTTTATTGTTTTTTTATTAATTAATATTGCAATAATATGGCATAATGAAGTGCAGTCAAAGGTTACATGCTCCTTGCAGAATCTGCCAAATGTTAATTGTTTTACCAAAATAAGAGGGGTCATACAAAGTGAATGGGATGTTATTGTTTATTAAGTATTGATCTGAATAATGTTTCATTTATTATATATATACAGACACACACACAAAGATCACAAAAGATACTAATAGTTGAGTTTATTTAAATGATCCCGTTCAAACGTTTACTATACACTTGGTATTGTTGTTATCTGAATTATCCACAGCTGTTTTGTTTTTTTGGTTTGTTTAGTGATAGTTGTTAATGAGTCCCATTTGTTTGTCCTGAACAGGTAAACTGCCTGCTGTTCTTTTAGAAAAATCCTAAAGATGCCACAAATTGTTTGGTTTTCCAGCAATTTTGTGTATTTGAACCCTTTCCAACAATGAACATGCATTAAGTGTCAGGGGTGAAAACTTTTTGAAATTGTAGTTCAGGGTAAATTTAACTTAAGTTGTCTTCTGGGCAACAGGTAAGTAGCTTTTGAAGGTTAGTATTACATTAAAAATATGATATTTAGGCAAAAAAAAAAAAAAAAAGTATAAATCTTTATTCTGTTCAAAAGTTTACATCCCTGCTTCTTAATGAATGTTTTTACGTTTTGTAGGATCAGTGAGCATTTGAAGCTTTGGTAATAGATGCATATGAGTCACTAAGTTGTGCTCTTTGTGAAAAGATGGATCTTAAAATCATACAGTCATAGTTGGAAAGGGTTCAAATCCAAAAAAATGCTGCAAAACACACAATTTGTGGGCCTGTAGGATTGTTCTGAAGAACAGGAGGCAGTTTCAGTGTTCAGAACAAACAAGGGACTCATGAACAACTATCACTAAACAAAAAATAGCTGTGGGTCATTAGGATGTTATGAACAAAGTGTATGTAAACTTTTGAGGGGGGGGTCATTTTTATTTAATTCTCACTTGTGCACTATGTAAACATCTTTCATGTGAAATATCTTATTCCGGTGAGTACTAACTAAACAACAATATTTTGTATTATCTGTTAGAGCTGCATAATTAATTGTTAAAAAAATTGCGATCTCAATTCAAACACTCATACAATCTAATTTCTAAATGACCACGTAAATATTGAGAGCTGACATTTACCATGTTTGCGTAATAAACAGCTTTACAAACATTCTTTTCCAACTACACAGAATGATTTCTGTCTTAGTCATTCATATTCATATCACAGAAATACTGGGATGAAAGTTTATAGTTCAGATTTTGTTGCTGACAAAATGGAGCACGCCATCTTTTGAAAGTAACTGATGCTTCAGATAACATTTGTGTTGATTGCATTTAAAATTGCCTAAAATAAAATCTATATATTTTAAATAGTTCAAACTTATAATAATGCTGGTTTTAAACAAGAAAACAGTCATGGTACCCTGGTCTCATGTTTCCATCAGCACTGAAATGCAGGTTTTATCTGCAGCTACATTATGGTGTGTTAATTAGCTGTGTTTATGTGCTTGTCGACACTCCCCTTTTTATGCAAACACTTCCTTCTTTGTACAACTTATTCACCCTCTTTTTCACAGTAGGCCAAGCCTTTATTTGGAACAGTTTTCAAATCAGAGGTGTGAAAAAACGTTTCATTATACTTTAAATCTATTGATATTGTTGTTGTGTTGTCCACACTGATTAGTTCTTCCATGCTCTTGCAAGTGAATAAATGTTTTCTATGCATGTAAGTGTTCTGAAGTGGCATTATCAAATTGAATCAGTTAAAATGTTAGTAACTTAGAAATAAAACCAGAAGAGTAATTTTATCTGTCATGTACAATTTTTAAAAACAATATTAAAATCTGTTCTTTAGGAAATTCTGAAATAGTGAAAATAGTGATAGCTAGTTGGTGTTATTTGTTTGCGAGTAATGACTAATTATCAGTCTGATCATTATATAAGTTAGTGTTGCTTTAGAACATGTTTGAATGGCTATGTGTGTACACATCCACGTGCACACATGTGCAGTCATGATATTATTTAATAGGACATTTGTAAATTCATACCCTCAAATTAATTTAAGCGCTAAATTATTATTTCTTTATGAAGAAAATAAAAAGATTCATATTTTATACTTATTTTATTTGACACAGTTTGTAAGTTTAAAAATAGGGTAAAAGTATTTGAAATGCAAAGAAGGGGACTTAGATAAGTCTTCAGTGGTATAAATAAAGAAATAAAATTAGATGTAAATGCATGATTTACCACTAGATGTCAGTATAACTAATTAAAATAAGGTTTTGCAAATAAATAGCTTTGAGAAGTTTTCAGATGTATAGTTATTTGTAGGGATTTAAAGATGTATTGCTGACTATGGATTTTAGTGGAATCCCATTTTTTCTGTATAATATGATGTTTACTGAAATACATAATTTATAAATGGGTTATATTTTCTTTGTTACAATTGTGAATAATTATGTTCTATTTGGGTATTGTGATCAACAGATGTGTTCTATCTTAAAATTGCCACTTTTATTAACCTTTAGTTCTATTATTTAAACATTTTAAAGTTAAACTTAATCCTTGTATTTATTTCATGTTTGTGTGCATAAACATTGTAACTGTAACAGATCGTAGAAATACCATTACAACTGTGAAAGTGGCATGCAATACTATTAATAGACCGTAATGTAATGTGAACTAATATTTACTAATATTTTAAATTCTTTACTCTATTGTGTTTGTGAATTCATGCAGTAATGTGTCATTTAATTTGTCCTTCTATATTTTGTGTGTATTAATAGATGCCTCGGACGAAGCAGTCTCAGCGCTCCCAGGCAGCCAAGAAGAGGATGGCGGACCAGATGGCTGCTGATCCTGTAGAGGCTCTGCCACCTCTTAAAAAATTGGCAGAATTACCTGAACGTTGTGTGTATCACAATGAGTGTGCAAACAAGTGTGCAAACAAGTGTGCAAACAAGTGTGCAAACAAGTGTGCAAACAAGTGTGCAAACAAGTGTGGAAACAAGTGTGGAAACAAGTTTGAAAAGTTGGCAAAGTCTGAAAAGTCTGAAAAGTTGGCAAAGTCTGAAAAGTTGGCAAAGTCTGAAAACAAGTCTCAAAACAAACCTGAAAACAAGTCTGAACAAGATACTAAGATGACTATGAATGTTGTTTCTAATTTATCTCCACAGAAATCCTACATCAGAGGCTCTTTCCATCAAGGACATTACCGTTTTGGCTGGAATGGTGGGAGGCAATGTGGTGCAAATAGTTTAAGTGCAATTGTGATGTGTAAGATGAAAAATGTTTTGCAGTGGACTAGAAGTGACCTGGATGCTGTTCTGATCCATGGAGATGACCTGTACAGTGCCATGAGAGACGCAGGGAAAATCAGCGATCGTACGTCAGGCTTCCTACGAGTTGATGAGCTGCCACACACACACATGCTGAACAATTGCCTGTTTTCAATAAACTATGGTGAAACACTGACTGGATTATTTGGTATCAATGAGTATGATGGAGGATTTCAAGGGTATGCTGTGTCATTTGATGAAGCAGTAAATCAAGCGTTCCAGAGGTTTGATACATGTTTAGTGAATATTAAGCTAACCATGTGTGCAGTTGTCAGAGAAGGTTCCTGGTATGCAGTGATTGATTCACATTCCAGACGCAGCGATGGCAGATGTGTAGCTGACGGTAAGAGTGTAGTGGTTTACCATCGTGACATGGGCTCTGTACTCAGGCATTTCTGGAAACTTGCTGTGTCCATGAATGCACGTTACCATGAGTTTGAGGTCACTGGGGTCGACGCAGTTAAGATTGACAGAAACGATCAGCAGGGTAAGCCATTCTGTCCGGTGATGCAGCAGACTGTTCAGGCGGTTAATGAGAGTGAAGGTGAGAAGTCAGAAACGGAAGTTGATGTTGGGTGCAGCCGATCTCAGTGTGACTTCATAAACGCGGTGAATAAAATGTGTGCAGAACAGAAAATGGAAACCGCTTGTGGGAATGCAGGTGATGTTGAATTCATTTCAGAAACTGCCAGTGTTTCTTTAAAGTTTAGTCCATTAACACTTGAGCAACAAAAGAGTGTTTGCTTAAAGCTGAATATTGCAAATGTTGTAAAAGAACAAAATCCAAATGTGATGCCCATTGAAATGGTTGAGCCTTGTGAAACCAAAGATATTGTTGGTGATGGTAACTGCTTTTTCAGAGCATTGGCGTATGTTGTCAGTGGAACTGAACGAGAACATCGTAAACTGAGGCGCAGTGTAATTTCACACATTTTGCAAAATGACGGGATGTATGTACAATTTCTCAGGTCAGGGTATGACTCTGTAACAGACTACATTGCCAAAACGAGAATGAAATTTGTTGGAAATTGGGCAACAGAGATGGAAATGCAAGCAGCCAGCGATTTAATTGGTATAGACATATTTACATACAGTCAAGACAAATGGTTTAAATTTTCATCTTCAAATGCGTATTTTAATACAAATGACTGTCAACAAAGTGGCATATACTTGAAACATGTGAACAGCTGTCATTTTGAAGTTGTTGTATGTGGAAAAAGCAAGGATGGTAACTGTGGCTCGATTTGTAAATCAATTACAGATCCATTGTTCTGTGTAGCATCGAATGTGTCTTCAAAGTCATGTGAGCATTATGCAGAAGAACTTGAGGTCAAAGAAGAAAAAGAAAAGAAAGCAAAGAAAAGATTCCATGAGGATGAAACTTACATATCAATAATAAATTCTATCACTAAAAAAAACAAGAAAAATGAACAGTTTAAAGGAAGAACAAACAAACGTGTGTCCAAATCAAAAGATTTACACTGCGAAGCTGTGTCAGAAATTGAAGTAGATGTTGCTTGCAGTACATCTTCGACTGATTTCATAAATACAGATAAATTATGTCTGAATGAAATGTGTGCTGAAGAAAAAATGGAAATGTGTTCTTTACACCTTGCAAAAGAAAATGTATGTGATGTTGAATTTATTTCAGAAACTCATACTATTTCTTTACAGACCGTAGACAAATATGAATCAAATGATTTACAGTGTGAAGGTGTATCGCAGATGGATCTTGGTGTTGCCGGCAGTCAATCAGATGATGTTGAATTTATTTCAGAAACTGCCACTGTTTCTTTTCAGTTCAGCCCTTTAACAGTACAGCTACAAAAGAGTATTTGCTTAAAGCTGAACATCGTACATGTTGTAAAAGAACAGAATCATGCAAATGAGACGCTAATTGAAATGGCTGAGCCTTGTGAAACTAAGGCTATTATTGGTGACGGTAACTGCTTTTTCAGAGCTGTAGCATATGCTGTGAGTGGATCTGAACAAGAACACCGAAAACTGAGGAGGGCCATCGTTTCACATATTCTCCAAAATGAAGGAATGTATATACAATTTCTTAGACAAAGATACAGCTCTGTACCGGAGTATATTGCTACGTCAAGAATGAAATTTGTTGGAACTTGGGCAACAGAGATTGAAATACAAGCAGCCAGTGATTTAATTGGTGTGGACATTTTTACATTCAGTCAAGAGAAATGGCTTAAATATACATCTTCAAACATCTCCTCTAATAGACGCAACTGTCAACACAAGGGAATTTATTTGAAACATGTCAATAGCTGCCATTATGAAGTTGTTGTATGTGTAAAAACCAACAACAATACCTGTGCTTGCTTTTGTAAAGCATCTTCTGAAGGTTTAACCTATAATTTAAAAGCTAATTCAAACTCACGTAAACTTTATAAGCAGAGACTGCAATATAGTTGTGATCGTAATTTTAAACAAATGAAAAAAATGGAAATTAACAAAAGATACCACGAGGATGGTGCTTATAAACAGACATTAATTAAATGCAGTACTAAAAAGTACAAGTTAAACAAGTGGCATCAAGAAAAAGTACGGAAACACAGCATAGATAAATACAAATCAAATGATTTGCACTGTGAGGCTGTAAAACAATATAGCATCCAAAAGTACCATACAGACACAGAACACAGAGAGTCGGTGAAAAAGATGAGTATTCGGAAGTATAATGAAGACACAGAACACAGAGAGTCGGTGAAAAAGATGAGTATTCTGAAGTATAATGAAGACACAGAACACAGAGAGTCGGTGAAAAAGATGAGTATTCTGAAGTATAATGAAGACACAGAACACAGAGAGTCGGTGAAAAAGATGAGTATTCTGAAGTATAATGAAGACACAGAACACAGAGAGTCGGTGAAAAAGATGAGTATTCTGAAGTATAATGAAGACACAGAACACAGAGAGTCGGTGAAAAAGATGAGTATTCTGAAGTATAATGAAGACACAGAACACAGAGAGTCGGTGAAAAAGATGAGCATTCTGAAGTATAATGAAGACACAGAACACAGAGAGTCGGTGAAAAAGATGAGCATTCTGAAGTATAATGAAGACACAGAACACAGAGAGTCGGTGAAAAAGATGAGTATTCTGAAGTATAATGAAGACACAGAACACAGAGAGTCGGTGAAAAAGATGAGCATTCTGAAGTATAATGAAGACACAGAACACAGACAGATGGTTATACATTACAATGTAGAAAAATATAAAACAGATTTTAGTTTTGTCAATAATATAAAAATGAGAAATGCTGCAAGACAATCTGAATCACAGCTAAAAATGAAAGACATAGACTATGTATTTGAACAGTTTAAACAAAAAATATCTACAGGTCCAGAATATGTTTGTTCAGTATGTCATCGTTGCTGCTTTAAAATGCAGGTAAAAAAATGCAATAAAAATAAATATCTTCAAAAATCAATCCATGCTGGTTGTATAGCAGAAAAATGTATTACACTGAAATATCTGCATGAGTGTAATAAAGATTGTACTGAAAAGTGTGTTTATAAAAACAGACCTGCTGCATCTTTATGGATTTGTTACACATGTGATACAAAAATCTGTAATGGTAAAATGCCAGCTGAAAGTGTAGCAAATAATCTAAGCTTGGATCCTATTCCTGCTGAACTGAGCTCTTTAAACTCTCTTGAGCAACATCTAATAGGAATGAATATTCCATTCATGAAAATGATGGCTTTGCCACGAGGAGGACAGAATGGTGTACATGGCCCCGTAAGCTGCATTCCATCTAATGTTACAGAAGTAGTCAATGTTTTACCAAGATCAGAAAATGATTACATGATACCAATAAAGCTTAAGAGAAAACTGACATATAAAGGGCATTATGAGTATAAATTTGTGAATAGTGATAAAATTAAAACAGCATTGGCATATTTAAAAGATAATAACAAATGGTATACAGATGTAGACTTTAACAAAAGTTGGATTAATCCTCTGAGTAAAATAAATGAGGAAATGACTGATAAGACAGGAAACAATGATATTGATCTGGACAATTGTGAGGAGATGCGTATTAATGAAGACCAAAACATTGACAATGATGATAATGACATGAGTGATGAAACACTTCATGATCGACAACAGCATGGTTTGTTTATGGATTCATGTTTACAGCCAGTGGATATTGCACAAGAGGTCTTAGATCAACACTTTGATGGCATTATGTCACTTGCACCAGCAGAGGGCAATAACCCAGTGAAAATGTTAATGGATGAAACTAATGAAGCTAAAAGTTTTCCAACTTTATTCCCAAAAGGAACACATACATTTCATGATTCACGGCCTGAGAAATTAACACTGTCTAGATATTTAAACAACAGAATTTTAAATGCAGATGGACGTTTTGCCCAAAATATCGACTACATCTTTTATGGACAATATTTGTCTGAGCTCAATCAAGTTATCTCTAATGTATCTATTGCTTTGAGGAAAGGCTATGACATAAGCAAGGAAACAAAAATTACTTCAAAAATGCTGACAAACAAAGACTCACTTCAAAGGATTTTAAATTATGATGAGGGTTACAAGTTTTTAAGGCCAGTGAGAGGCAGTCCTGTTTTTTGGCAAGCGGTTCAAAAAGATTTGTTTGCAATGGTAAGGCAACTTGGGATCCCAACATGGTTTTGTTCATTTTCATCAGCTGATTTGCGATGGCCAGAGTTAATGCAGTCTATTGTACAACAAGAGGGATGTCAAGCTCCTGTTGATGAACTAGACTGGTCTGACAGATGTGGAATGCTTAAAAGAAATCCAGTAACTGCTGCCAGAATGTTTGATCATCGATTCCACTGTTTTCTGAAAGATGTCATTATGTCACCAGCTCAACCCATTGGAAAAGTAATAGATTATTTCTATCGAATTGAATTTCAGCAACGTGGATCACCTCACACACATTGTCTGTTTTGGGTTGAGAATGCTCCTCAAGTGGACAGAGAGGATGATGATGAAGTTGTAGCATTTGTTGATCGTTATGTCACTTGTGAAATGCCACCTGAAGATGAAACAGAAATGCATGAAATTGTGAGCAGTGTTCAACAGCACAGCAAAAGACATGCCAAAACGTGTAGAAAGAAAGGCACTACATGTAGATTTAACTTTCCACGTCCACCTAGCAATAATACTTTCATTACAAGAAGTAGACCAACAGAAACGAATGAAAAAACAACAGATAATGGACAATGTGAAAGTAAAAACCAAAAGGTAAACAATTCTAAAGCGATATCAAAAGAATTAGCTGAAAGTATAATGAAAAAAGTAAAAGAATGTTTGCTAAACAGTGATGCAGTCTTTGACTCTGTTGACTCTATGTTTGCATCTATTGGTATAAATCAAAAGATATTTGAATGCGCTTATAACAAAATGACAAAGAAAACAAATGTTGTGCTGAAAAGGAAACCAAGTGACGTTTGGGTAAATCAGTATAATGAAGATCTTCTGCGATGCTGGAATGCAAACATGGACATACAGTTTGTTGTTGATGCTTACTCTTGCATAGTGTATATAGTTTCCTACATTTCCAAAGCAGAGAGAGAAATGGGATTGCTGCTGGCAAATGCGCAGAAAGAAGCACACAAGGATGGCAATATGGATGCAAAACAAGCTTTAAGAAAACTTGGAAGTGTTTTTCTTCACAATAGAGAAGTGTCTGCCCAAGAGAGCGTTTATCGTTTGACTAATATGAAATTAAAACAAGGATCAAGGAAAGTGGTTTTTATTCCAACTGGTATTAATACAGTAAGAATGAGTTTACCTTTAAATGTCATAAATAAAAAGGCTGAAAAGGAAGAAAATGACAATGATGAAATATGGATGAAAAGTATCACAGAAAGATACAGAGCTCGTCCAAAAACGCAAGAATTTACAGGAATGTCTTTAGCGTCCTTTGCATCAGAATACAGAGTTCTGTCCACATCTGAAAAGTCTTGCTCAGACAGAGTAAAACTGGAAAATGACATGGGGTTTGTGAGAAAAAGAACTCGTACAGATGTTGCAGTTGTACGATATGCTCGTTTTTCACCCACTAAAAATCCTGAAAATTACTATCAAAGTATTTTGGAATTATTTTTGCCTCATTTTTTGCAAAGTCAACTGAAACCACCAAATTTCACTTCATATCAAGATTTTTATGAAACTGGATTTGTAGCATTGTATAATGATGAGCTTGAGTCAGTGAAAATGATTGTGGACACAAACAGGTCAAAATTTGAAAAAGAAGCAGACACCATACAAAAAGCTCAAGATGACTTAGAACAACATGGAGCAATGGAAGATGCTTGGGCCCAAATCTGTCCAGAAGCAGAACTTGAGCGTTTAGAATGTCTGGATATTAGAAAAGAACAACCAATAGAAACAGAGGAAGGTGATGATGTCATTCCCGATCTATTACCAAATGTTAATGGTTTCACATTAGAAAAGAATCCTTGTGCTATGACAAAGAAAGATGCGATGGGTTTGCTGCGTTCTTTGAATGACAAACAGTCACAAATCTTTTATAAAGTGCGCAAGTGGTGTCTAGCAAAAGTACAAGGTGAAAACCCAGATCCATTTCATGTGTTCATATCTGGGCCTGGAGGAGTTGGAAAGTCAGTGTTGATTAAAGCAATGCATTATGAAACATCTCGCATTCTATCAAAATTATCAGAAAATCCAGATCAGACACACGTGTTCTTAACAGCTCCGACTGGAGTCAGTGCGTTTCAGATAAATGCTCAAACAATACATTCAAGTTTTGCTATTGGAACGAATGCTACATTGCCATATCAGCCACTAGGAGATGAAAAAATTAATTCCTTGAGAGCAAAATTTGGAAAACTGCAAATATTAATAATTGATGAAATTTCAATGGTTGATCATAAACTTTTGGCATATATTCATGGCAGATTGAGACAAATCAAACAAACAGGTGATTATTCAGCATTTGGCAAAGTCTCAGTAATAGCTGTTGGAGATTTTTATCAACTTTCTCCCGTCAAAGGAAAACCACTTTATACTGAACCGGTGAACAGTGTGAATCTTTGGGAAACTAATTTTAGCTTTGTTGCACTTACAGAAATCATGAGGCAGAAGGATAAAGAGTTTGCTGAATTACTAAATCGTTTAAGGTTACGTAAAAAGGATGAACCACTGTTACAAGATGATGTTGCTGTTCTTAAAAAATGTGAAACAGGTGATGGTGATGATACTACTGATATCCACATTTATGCAACAAATAGTGAAGTTGATGTGCACAACATACATATGCTACACAAAGTATGTTCTGACACAGTTATTGTGAAAGCACAAGACTTTGAGAGAAATGCTAAAACTGGCCGAATGCAAAAAAAAGATGGGCATCATTTTAAAGTTCATAACAGCTGTTTAGAAAAATCCCTTGAAGTAGGTGTTGATGCTCGAGTAATGCTTCTAAAAAATATTAATGTTTCAGATGGTCTTGTAAATGGAATTTTTGGGACAATTAAAGAATTCTGTTATAATGACGATGAAACATTTCCCTCGAAAATATATATTGAATTTGACAATGAGCAAGTTGGTAAAGAAGTGAGAGCCAAACATCCATGTTTAAAACCTGGACTGGAGAAAGCAACACCAATCGAACCTGAGGAAGACAAAGTATCAAGCGATGGTGGTGTCAGAAGGCAGTTTCCTATCAGATTAGCTTGGGCTTGCACAGTTCATAAAGTACAAGGCCTAACAGTGAACAAAGCTGTTGTTTCAATGAAAAAGATATTTGCTGCAGGACAAGCATATGTAGCATTAAGTCGAGTGACTTCTCTTGATGGACTCATCATAGAAGATTTCAAAGAAAAAGCTATTTTTGCAAAAGATAACGTTGAGCAAGCACTACAGAATATGCCGCCATTTATTCTTCCATGTGAAACAACAGAAACTTTCACATACAAAATTATTTTACACAATGTTGAAGGATTAATTCCACATATATTAGACATTCGCCAAGATAACAGATATTTTGAAGCTGATATGATATGTGTAACAGAGACATGGTTGAAACCAGATGATGTGCAGAATGATGTTAGTCTTGCTGGGTACCATTTCCATGGAAAAACTCGTAGTGCTGCATATGACAGAAGTGAGGATGTTTTTGCTAAACTAAAAGAGGAAAATCACGGTGGTGTTGGTATATATCACAAAGAAAACGTTTCCATGGATTTGCCATGCATTAACATTGAATGTGTACGGTGCAATATTGAACATTTGAATACAACTGTGGCAGTTGTATATAGACCATCATCATATAACATGCCCTTGTTTAAAGAGAAGTTAACTACTTTAGTTAATGAAATGAACTGCTTACCAGGTGGGAAAATAATTCTAGGAGATTTCAATGAAAATCTTTTTAATTACTCAAGTATTCATGATCTAATGCAACATTTTGGTTTCACACAAATTGTTGACAAACCAACAACTGAAAATAATACACTAATCGATCATGTATACGTGAAAGACATTGACTTGGATAAAATAAAGATTGATATTATGCCCACTTACTTCAGTTATCATGATTGTGTTGTGCTAAAATGGTTAGTATAATCAAATCGTCCAACAAGACGGGGGGAGGGGGATACAGAGGTGGATCGTAAAGGTGGACGGCCTCTGTGGGAAAACATGCTGCCTTCACATGCTATCGGAATCAGTGACATGCAGCAAACTCCCTTTAAATCAGCGGTTCTTAAATGTTACGCCTAATTTATAAAACATTGTACAGAAATTTTCGTAAAGTTGATCTTATGATCACCTTTCAAATATGCTTGCATGTCATGCATACATTAAACATACATACAGAAAACACACATACACGTCTCTTGCAGATGTCAAATTTATGAACCACAAATTCACAGAGCAGACACAATCTTTATAAATGATGTCTCAGCTGCTTGTGAACCCCACTATACATATTTTCCATGTCTCTCTTGTTTAAGAGACCTCATTCAAATCCCAAGGTTGTTAGAAAAGAGCTGCATGTATGAACTGTGTTTCAACTGACATGCTTCCTTGCTCTCTACTGCCAGCACACAGCAAAACAGGTCAAGTTTATTTAACTTAAGAACACCAAATTTAAGGTATCTTCAGTGTGTTTACACACACAAATCTCACCACAAAAGTGTGAAGTTTTATATTCTGCACAGCAGGGGTTATGACAAACAGGATTAAAAACCGCTGCTTTAAAGCACTGGCCTCAAACTCAGTAGCCAGTTTTACTACTAGCTCTACCTGAGCCCATCTGCCTAATTACTAATCATAATATGCCTTTTTTATTAACATGTGATGCCAACTGAGTGGTACTTGTTTGACCTCTATCTTTGTCCGCTTTAATTTCTGATGATGAGTTACTGTTTCGATAGTATTGAGGTGCCCCTCTAATCTAAATATGCTTTTAACTGTGAGATACCTGATTTTGTCCTCATCCCTAAGAAGGCCTGTGCATGCCACTAATGAGAATTATGATAAATATGAATTTCCTACTTCAAAATTTAAAACCAATATTATATTTAGTAAATACCTTGCACAATGAAATATCAATCAATAAGATTTTCTGAATAATAAATTATCAAAAATCAAGTTGACTACCAACGAAATTCAGAATATTTTACACATCAAAATACGTAAACATTACAAAGTCATACTTTTGTCTTCAAAAGTAAAAGAAGGACATTTCCGATAGCATGTGAAGGCAGCATGTAGCAGTGTACATTTACTGGGTGTTATGGCCATGAATGTTTTCATACTGAAATTGCAATAATAATATTCAGCAATGTTAATATAAGTCATTATATACAATTAATAGAAACATATTAATACAATGGCCTTAACACCCTTCCAATTTTTTGAAACTATTTTATTATATTATCGGTACTTTTAATTAATTAATTAATTAATTAATTCATTCATTCATTCATTCATGTTTTGTTTTTCTGATGTATTTTTGTTGTACAAAATGTCTATGTCCTATTAATGTACCATAAATGTATATGCAGACTTCAGTATACTGTTACCACTAATGAAATTTCTTAAAAAAATTATGTACAGAAAAAGGAATGATAAAAACATGAAGTATTGGACTATTTTCCGTGCTTCATCCTCATCAACACTTGAAATGTTGAGAAAGAGGTAAGACCATTTCTATCTTTTAACCTATTGACAAATTTTATTATAACATAAAACATTTATCACTTTGTAATGTTTATATTAGAAACATAATTTCTTAAATGATTAGATATTGTACTTAAATTGACTATTTACAAAGAATATTACTAATTTAATATGAAGCCTTGTAAAAATAAATAATTTGTGAAAAAAGTATTTTCCTAATGAGAATTTCCTCATCTACAGGTATACTATAGCATGTTCATCATGATGACAACATTCCATTCAACATAACTCCATGGATCACTATGCAAAAAACAATGTAAGAACTTTGTATACACCATTGCACCACCATGAACATCTTGGACAAGTGACTAAAGGCAAATTGGTTTCATGGAGTCAAGCTGTAAATACAAAATATAGACTATCTTCTGTATGCCTCACTTCAACAACAACTGACATTCATGGGATGACACTACATTTTTCATCTTTGTCAAATTTGATTGACTTTCCATTGGCTAGAGATTTATATTTCTGTTCTTTGATGTCATCAGTGCAAAGCAACAACATATTGAGCTCTTATACTGGTATTAATGTCAAACTTTGTTGTCCTGAACATTGTAAAATGGTAATCTTTTTGATTATCCTACTTAAAACTCAGTTCAAACTGGATACAACTATTGTTCATTGGTCCATATCTGCACTCCATAGACTTTGAAGTACATCTGAGATCATTCACCTCATTAAGTCACCCTACTGAAACACACAGGACAGATACTCTAATTATCTACTCTCATTTGGACTTAAGTATGTTTTCTCTAGACTTCCTATCTCCTTCATATCTGCAACGTTTCTCCAGACGTTGCCCTCGCAGACCCAATGTGTACAGACCTAGAGGAGCAACTACAACAATGGTACAGTCAGCTCAATAAAAATGGGCTTAAAATCAACAACGGCAAAACAGAGTCTCTAAAACGCGGCCCCCAAACCAATGGCACCATCCACATTGATGTTCAGGAGTTGAAGAAAACAGTCCAATTCAAATATCTCAGGTTCCTGGTCATGTCAGATGGCGACACCATCCCCGACGTACGGCCAAGAATCAAGTGGAGATACGTCACTGGAGTCCTGTGTGATAAGAAAATTCCAGAATATCTCAAGACAAAACTTTATTAGACTGTTATTTGTGGCCCTTAATGGCACTGAGTGCTGGCCTATGACCAAGAAACATGAGTCAGCCCTCCATGCGATGCAAATGCAGATGCTCCAGTGGATGCTGGAGCTGACCCTCCACAACTACGCAATGAATGAGGACATCAGGCGATGAGTCTGTGTTGCTGCAATAACGGAAAATATGAGGAAGGCCTGCTAGAGATGGTATGGCCACATTATCAGTAGTGACAAAGACTCTGTGGCAAAAACAGCATTCTGCCTTTACCCTGAAGACCACCGGCCGCGAAAAAGACCCAAGAAACAGTAGATGGACTTCATTACGGAGGACATGACGGCAGTTTGCCTAGTGCTGGAGGACGTCATAAACCGAACTAAATGGAGGAGACAGAGCCGAACTGTGGACCCTGTGTGAGCACAGGAAAACGCCAAGAAAGAAGAAGAATGATAACAGCAAAATGAGCATTCCTCTTGAACTGCTATACTTGCTCTGACAAAATAGCTATTTCCTCATCAAATCTGCAGAGAAATTCTTGAAGCTGGGTTCTGTCATCTCTTTGGAGAATGATTTCTGAATTATGATGTTACATGGAGATGTGGATTAACCATTATATCAAACAATGTCTTGAGACAGTAACAACTAGTCAGTGCAGCAATATATCCTTATGATCAGTCGATCTGCCCTCAGAATGCCTCATCCATTCTCTGCAGTACAGAGTGCACTCCAACATCAGAGGCTATTTTAAGAGTCTATGTCAACTACATGAACCCCAGAGACAGATCCCTGATCAAGCCCTTATCACCTGATGGTTATTGGAACATGACCATTAGAACCAGATGACTCCTCATAATCTGAATTTATTAAAACCTGGAATTAAACTGATGGTTTCATCTGGCCAGAGGACAACAACACAGTGTTTTGACACACAGTTTAATACTGTGAAGCTGCTTTAACACAATCTGCATAGTAAAAAGTGCTATATAGATAATGGTGACTTGACTGCAATTGATGTCAGCCTCAGAGCTTGTCCCAAAGTCTACAACACTGTCCATAATGGCTTTGACAATTATGTGTTTTTAGGCTGCTTCATTTCACAGCTTACAAATCAGACTGCTCTTACCCCTTTGAGCCACATGTTCAGCCATTAATCAACTCATATTTTGTTTACATTTAGTGTATTTTTTACATTGTCAACTTTCATCTTTATAAATATTTACATATTATGTCATTTATTTGTTTTCAAGTATTTTTTGGATGTATATGAGTTAGTGATTTTTTTTCATTTACAAAATATCTGACTGTAATGTATTCATAAACCTGAAATGTAATGAATGAATGAATGAATGATACTACAAATTAATTTATCAATATATTACTCCTTTTTGTCTTTGTGTGTTTGGGAAAAAAAAAAAATCTGTATTGTATTTGTATGACTTTGCGGTTTTTGAATTACATTCACAATATTTCAGAATCTAAAGTAGGCTCTACAAACAACTCAAATTCAATGAATGAATGAATGAACGATCTTATTTATTTATTTATTTATTTTTAACAATGTTTTATTTGATTTTATTTCAAATTCTGTAATTTCAAAATATTCTGTAAACTTTCCACTCCATACTTCACAACTGTTATTTACTATTAATTATTATAGTATTTTGTGTGTTATGTATCATTTTTCATGTCACTGTGTGAATGGGTCATAGTTTTCTAGCATGTCTATTAAGAAAAGTGTTTTGAATTCAATTAAGTTGAATTGAATAAATGAATGAACAAATTAATATTTGTTTGTAACTACTAGGTATATTTTACTTTAATATTTTATATGATTTCTGTGTTAAATTAACGTATTACTATATCATTTAAACCCTTTATTTTATAATACTTTCTATGAGTTGTGATTTTTTTGTCACATCTATAATTAATATAGAAATGATTTATTGTCAATGTCAAGATAATAATGTTTATTTCTTTGATATAACTTGTTTGTTTTTCTAAAAAAAAAACATGCTATGAACTGTACACAAATATTGTTTTAAATAAATTGAGATATTGTATTGTAATAAGAACACTTGTTTACTTCTTTACAGCTGTTTAAAAATATCAGTGAAGATACTATGAAAACCTGCGTTTGACCAATTAACACTAGCACTTACCTATTAATTTTTCCCCCCATTTATTTCATTAATTAAATAAAAATCTTTGCTATATATACTTTGCTAACTAAAAGGCCGCGTGTCAATTAAAACGTTCTTTTGTCCGCTGAAAACGCTCAGCTGCGAGCGCTTGAGAAAGCAGCATTTTCTTGCTTTGAGACACTGCGGTTGCTATGATACGAAATATGCCTGAAGTGTATGACATGCAGACACGTCGCGAATTAAATGTTTTCCAAATGTGGCAAAATTATAAAAACTAATATATCTGTATGAACAAAATGGTAAACTTTGGCTCAATGAGGTTTAAAATGTTATAACTGTGATTTTATAGCATCTCCATAAGCAAGATATAAACAGTACTGTTTAAGAGTTTAATAAGCCCATTAGTGGTCTTCCGCTGCCATCTAGTGGTTATAAATGACAATTTCTCATACAATACTGTGTTTTTGAGCTTTATAACTATTATAGTGTTATTTATTTCTTGCCCAATCTCTCTTAAATTAGCAACATTGTTTGATAATTATTGATCTAGAGAATATAGAGAACAGTTCTGCAATGATTTGATTGATTTTGAGTTAAAAACTGAAGCCTAGTTGACAAAAATATGTTTTTTAAGTAATCTTAAATACTTAACAGTTTGATTGACAGCAGTGATCCTAGAGGCAAAGTTGATCAGAATGAGAATTAAAATAATTGATAGGTAACAAACCTTATTGCACCTATTCACTTTTTAAAAGTTTAGATGTCATTTTCAGGTTCCACTGTAATCATAATCTGGCAAAATTATAAAAACTGATATGTCTGTATGAACAAAATGGTAAACTTTGACTCAATGAGGTTTAAAATGTTATAACTGTGATTTTATAGCATCTCCATAAGCAACTTATGAACAGTACTGTTTAAGACTTTAATAAGCCCATTAGTGGTCTTACGCTGCCATCTAGTGGTTATAAATGCCTATTTCTCATACAACACTGTGTTTTTGAGCTTTTTAACTGTAATAGTGTTATTTTTTGCCCAGTCTCTGTTAAATTATCACATTTTTTTGATAATTATTGACCTAGAGAGTCTAAAGAACAGCACTGCAATGATTTGATTGATTTTGAGTTAAAAACTGAAAGCTAGTTGACAAAAGCATGTTTTTCAAAATAATATCAATCTCAAAATTATTAAACTAGCCTATTAATACTCTATAAGCATATTTACATACACACAAAAACACACATGCACACACACATAGAAATGAAATGGTCAAACCATCACAATAACAATCATAAAGCCTGCTTACACACATACACACACACACACACACACACACACAAACACACTTGTATACACACACACACACAGAAAAACACTTGTATACACACACACACACACACACAGAAACACTCATACACAGACATACATGCACACACATTTTGTTGCAGATGCAGATATTTCAAATAAGTGATAGGTAACAAAGCCTATTGCACTTATTAAGTTTTTAAGAGTTTAGATGTCATTTTTAGGTTTCACTGTAATCATAATCTGGCAAAATTATAAAAGCTGATATGTCTGTATGAACAAAATGGTAAACTTTGACTCAATGAGGTTTAAAATGTTATAACAGTGATTTTATAATGTTTTAACTTGAATCCTTCAGTAGCCATTGAACAGTGCTGTTTTACAGCTTAATAAGGCCATTAGTGGTCTTCCGCTGCCATCTAGTGGTTATAAATGCCAATTTCTCATACAACACTGTGTTTTTAAGCTTTATAACTATTATAGTGTTATTTTTGGCCCAGTCTCTCTTAAATTATAAAATTTTTTTGATAATTATTGATCCAGAGACTCCAGAGAACATCACTGCTGTGGTTTGATCGAGATTGAGCAAAAAAACAGAGACAAGTTAGCAAAAGTAGGTTTCTAACACATTTGTAAATAATTAATGAACGATTTGATTGACAGCATTAGTCCAAGAGGCAAAGTTGTTCAGAATGAGGGGATCTATCAGATGATATGAAGATGTAGTGTATAAGTGAATGTTATTAATATTTTATTGCAATTTGAGGTCATTTCCCTTAGAAATACTGTTTCAGAAGCCCTTTTTCACTGTTAAAGCACCACCTATGGTCCGATCTCCATGAAACTTTTCATGCTTGTTAACGGTCATGTGTCACATGTTTTCACCAACATTCGTAAAGTTTCAAGTTTTTGTTTACATTTTATAGGCTGTTGGGTTTTTGTGGCCACGTGTCCTTTTTTAAATGAGCCAATTATAGCTAACCAAAGGACAAAATTCAACATTTTTTCGATAACTATTGATCTAGAGAGTCCAGAGATTATTACTGCAGTTGTTTGTTTGAGATTGACCAAAAAACCAGAGACTAGTTCGCAAAAGTAGGTTTTAGACATATTTCTGAATAATTAATGAACGATTTGATTGACATCTTTGGTCCAAGAGGCAAAGTTGTTCAGAATGAGGAGATCTATCATATGATATGCATTATTTGTGGATATGTAAAACACCACGTGATCACTAGGCCAAAAATCTCGTTAGCGCCAACTTGTGGCCGATTTCTTTCAAAATTCTTACAGACCTTTGGGGCCTTGAGTCAAACATGGCCACTGAGTTTCGTTCCGATCGACCTCCGTTAACCTTGTCTAATAAGTGCTCAAATTTTAATGGCCGATGGCGGCCATGTTTTTTTAGATACGCGAATGTCCTCATAGATTTTTCAGCCACGTCGGACAAAGACACAGCATACCAAGTTTCAAGTCGATCGGACTAACGGTTACCCAGTTACAGTTTTTTCGATCTTATAGCGCCACCAAGTGGCAGATCAGTGGTATTTTTTGTTGTTTGACCAAAGTTCCTACTGCTATATATATGTACCAAGTTTGGTGAAGATATCTCATTTCGTGCACGAGTTATAGCATTTTTCGTAAAATAGGTCCTCGACTTTTAAACGTTTTTGGGCCCCATTACAAAAGTGAGTGGATGTTTCAAAGATTTTTTTGATAATTATTAATAAGCCCTAGACAGAGAAAATTTCGGCAGTAGATTGGTTGCGATTGGGTGAAAAACCTACGACTAGTTCACCAAAGTAGGTTTTAAACCTAATTGCGAATAGTTAAATAACGGTTTGATTGACAGAAATGCTCCTAGAGACAAAGTTGTTCAGAATGATGAGATCTATCATGTGATATGAATGACTTATGTATTTGTGAATATCTAAGATGTTTTTTTTACAGTTAATTTCATGTACAGTTGAAATATTGTGTTTTTGATAGCTTTTCTGACTGTTATAGCGCCACCTATGGTCCGATCTTGATGAAACTTTTCTTGCTTGTTCACAGTCATGTGACACATGTTTTCACCAACTTTCGTAAAGTTTCAAGTTTTCGTTTAGGTTTTATAGGCTGTTGGGTATGTGTGGCCACGCCTCCTTTTTGAAATGAGCCAATTATGGCTAACCAAAGGACAAAATTCAACATTTTTTCGATAACTATTGATCTAGAGAGTCCAGAGATTATTACTGCAGTGGTTTGATCGAAATTGAGTGAAAAACCAGAGACTAGTTCGCAAAAGTAGGTTTTAGACATATTTCTGAATACTTAATGAACGATTTGATTGACAGCTTTGGTCCAAGAGGAAATGTTGTTCATTATGAGGAGCTCTATCAGATGATATGCATTATGTGTGGATATGTAAAACACCACGTGATTACAGAGCCAAAAATCTCGTTAGCGCCAACTTGTGGCCGATTTCTTTCTAAATTCTTACAGACCTTTAGGGCCATGAGTCGAACATGCCCACCGAGTTTTGTTCCGATCGACCTCCGTTAACCTTGTCTAATTGGTGCTTGAAATGTTTTGGCCAATGGCGGCCATGTTTTTTGAGATACGTGAATGTCCTCATATACACTTGTGCCCCTTTGGACCAAGATGCTGCATACCAATTTTGAAGCCGATCGGACCAACGGTTGCCTAGTTATAACCATTTATATGTTTTTTCTGTCTTATAGCGCCCCTAAGTGGCAGAGCTTCGCAATTTTTTTTATTTGACCAAAGATTGAGCTCGTACATATGTGTACCGAGTTTGGTGAATATAGCTCATTCCGTTCCAGAGCTATACTTCCAACAACATTTGGCTAACGTTAGCATAGACGCTAATTGGAGTACTGTATCGCCCGAAAATCAAAATTTCAACTTTTTTTTGATAATTATTGATATTCAGTGTCCACAGAATATTTCTGCACTGGTTTGGTTCCGATCGGGCGAAAAACCTAGGACTAGTTCGCAAAAGTAGGTCTGGGATATAGGTCAATTTTAGGGCAAGAAGGAAGCGTCGTAGCTCAAAAATTTCGGGCTCCACTTTTGTTCGGGCTAACCCAAGGATTGCAACGATGTAAAGTTTTTGAGTCTACGACACACGGTTTACGACTGTGGGCCAAAAATGTCTGAAATTTTAGGTTTTTGCGCTGTAGCGCCCCCGTTTGGCCGATTTGGCCGATTCTTTGTATCTGAGTAGCGAGCAAGACTACTACCTTCTGACCAAGTTTCAGCTCTCTAGCCCTTACGGTTTGGGCTGCACGATTCGTTTTAAGGCAGAATAATAATAATAATAATAATAATAATAATAAATATAGCTGCAAGCAGCGATTAACCGGGGTTCGTGAAATTGACACCCTTTAAGGTTGGCCAACCTGGATGTATGGCTGACAGTTAAAAACATCCAGAATGGAGAGCAGGCTCACAGACACACAACACTCATGCACACACAGTGAAATTAAATGATTAAACTGGCCTATTAATACTCTATGAACATATTCACACACACACACACACACACACACATTTAAATGAAATGGTCAAACGGTCACAGTAATAATTATTAAGCCTGCTTACAAACACACACACACAGAAACACTCATACACGGACATACATGCACACACATTTTGTTGCAGATATTTGAAATAAGTGATAGGTAACAAAGCCTATTGCACCTATTCGCTTTTTAAGAGTTTAGATGTCATTTTCAGGTTCCACTGTAATCATAATCTGGCAAAATTATAAAAACTGATATGTCTGTATGAACAAAATGGTAAACTTTGACTCAATGAGGTTTAAAATGTTATAACAGTGATTTTATAGCATCTCCATAAGCAACTTATGAACAGTACTGTTTAAGAGTTTAATAAGCCCATTAGTGGTTTTACGCTGCCATCTAGTGGTTATAAATGCCTATTTCTCATACAACACTGTGTTTTTGAGCTTTTTAACTGTAATAGTGTTATTTTTTGCCCAGTCTCTGTTAAATTATCACATTTGTTTTGATAATTATTGACCTAGAGAGTCTAAAGAACAGCACTGCAATGATTTGATTGATTTTGAGTTAAAAACTGAAAGCTAGTTGACAAAAGCATGTTTTTCAAAATAATATCAATCTCAAAATTATTAAACTAGCCTATTAATACTCTATAAGCATATTTACATACACACAAAAACACACATGCACACACACATAGAAATGAAATGGTCAAACCATCACAATAACAATCATAAAGCCTGCTTACACACATACACACACACACACACACACACACAAACACACTTGTATACACACACACACACACACAGAAAAACACTTGTATACACACACACACACACACACACACACACACACACACACACAGAAACAGTCATACACAGACATACATGCACACACATTTTGTTGCAGATGCAGATATTTCAAATAAGTGATAGGTAACAAAGCCTATTGCACTTATTCAGTTTTTAAGAGTTTAGATGTCATTTTTAGGTTTCACTGTAATCATAATCTGGCAAAATTATAAAAGCTGATATGTCTGTATGAACAAAATGGTAAACTTTGACTCAATGAGGTTTAAAATGTTATAACAGTGATTTTATAGCATCTCCATAAGCAACTTATGAACAGTACTGTTTAAGAGTTTAATAAGCCCATTAGTGGTTTTACGCTGCCATCTAGTGGTTATAAATGCCTATTTCTCATACAACACTGTGTTTTTGAGCTTTTTAACTGTAATAGTGTTATTTTTTGCCCAGTCTCTGTTAAATTATCACATTTTTTTGATAATTATTGACCTAGAGAGTCTAAAGAACAGCACTGCAATGATTTGATTGATTTTGAGTTAAAAACTGAAAGCTAGTTGACAAAAGCATGTTTTTCAAAATAATATCAATCTCAAAATTATTAAACTAGCCTATTAATACTCTATAAGCATATTTACATACACACAAAAACACACATGCACACACACATAGAAATGAAATGGTCAAACCATCACAATAACAATCATAAAGCCTGCTTACACACATACACACACACACACACACACAAACACACTTGTATACACACACACACACACACACACAGAAAAACACTTGTATACACACACACACACACACACACACACACACACACAGAAACAGTCATACACAGACATACATGCACACACATTTTGTTGCAGATGCAGATATTTCAAATAAGTGATAGGTAACAAAGCCTATTGCACTTATTCAGTTTTTAAGAGTTTAGATGTCATTTTTAGGTTTCACTGTAATCATAATCTGGCAAAATTATAAAAGCTGATATGTCTGTATGAACAAAATGGTAAACTTTGACTCAATGAGGTTTAAAATGTTATAACAGTGATTTTATAGCATCTCCATAAGCAACTTATGAACAGTACTGTTTAAGAGTTTAATAAGCCCATTAGTGGTTTTACGCTGCCATCTAGTGGTTATAAATGCCTATTTCTCATACAACACTGTGTTTTTGAGCTTTTTAACTGTAATAGTGTTATTTTTTGCCCAGTCTCTGTTAAATTATCACATTTTTTTGATAATTATTGACCTAGAGAGTCTAAAGAACAGCACTGCAATGATTTGATTGATTTTGAGTTAAAAACTGAAAGCTAGTTGACAAAAGCATGTTTTTCAAAATAATATCAATCTCAAAATTATTAAACTAGCCTATTAATACTCTATAAGCATATTTACATACACACAAAAACACACATGCACACACACATAGAAATGAAATGGTCAAACCATCACAATAACAATCATAAAGCCTGCTTACACACATACACACACACACACACACACACACAAACACACTTGTATTCACACACACACACAGAAAAACACTTGTATACACACACACACACACACACACACAAACACACTTGTATACACACACACACACACACACACACACAGAAAAACACTTGTATACACACACACACACACACACACACACACACACACACAGAAACAGTCATACACAGACATACATGCACACACATTTTGTTGCAGATGCAGATATTTCAAATAAGTGATAGGTAACAAAGCCTATTGCACTTATTCAGTTTTTAAGAGTTTAGATGTCATTTTTAGGTTTCACTGTAATCATAATCTGGCAAAATTATAAAAGCTGATATGTCTGTATGAACAAAATGGTAAACTTTGACTCAATGAGGTTTAAAATGTTATAACAGTGATTTTATAATGTTTTAACTTGAATCCTTCAGTAGCCATTGAACAGTGCTGTTTTACAGCTTAATAAGGCCATTAGTGGTCTTCCGCTGCCATCTAGTGGTTATAAATGCCAATTTCTCATACAACACTGTGTTTTTAAGCTTTATAACTATTATAGTGTTATTTTTGGCCCAGTCTCTCTTAAATTATAAACATTTTTTGATAATTATTGATCCAGAGACTCCAGAGAACATCACTGCTGTGGTTTGATCGAGATTGAGCAAAAAAACAGAGACAAGTTAGCAAAAGTATGTTTTTAACACATTTGTAAATAATTAATGAACGATTTGATTGACAGCATTAGTCCAAGAGGCAAAGTTGTTCAGAATGAGGGGATCTATCAGATGATATGAAGATGTAGTGTATAAGTGAATGTTATTAATATTTTATTGCAATTTGAGGTCATTTCCCTTAGAAATACTGTTTCAGAAGCCCTTCTTCACTGTTAAAGCACCACCTATGGTCCGATCTCCATGAAACTTTTCATGCTTATTAACGGTCATGTGTCACATGTTTTCACCAACATTCGTAAAGTTTCAAGTTTTTGTTTACATTTTATAGGCTGTTGGGTTTTTGTGGCCACGTGTCCTTTTTTAAATGAGCCAATTATAGCTAACCAAAGGACAAAATTCAACATGTTTTCGATAACTATTGATCTAGAGAGTCCAGAGATTATTACAGCAGTGGTTTGATCGAGATTGACCAAAAAACCAGAGACTAGTTCGCAAAAGTAGGTTTTAGACATATTTCTGAATAATTAATGAACGATTTGATTGACATCTTTGGTCCAAGAGGCAAAGTTGTTCAGAATGAGGAGATCTATCATATGATATGCATTATTTGTGGATATGTAAAACACCACGTGATCACTAGGCCAAAAATGTCGTTAGCGCCAACTTGTGGCCGATTTCTTTCAAAATTCTTACAGACCTTTGGGGTCATGAGTCAAACATGGCCACCGAGTTTCATTCCGATCGACCTCCGTTAACCTTGTCTAATAAGTGCTCAAATTTTAATGGCCGATGGCGGCCATGTTTTTTTAGATACGCGAATGTCGTCATAGATTTTTCAGCCACGTCGGACAAAGACACAGCATACCAAGTTTCAAGTCGATCGGACTAACGGTTACCCAGTTACAGTTTTTTCGATCTTATAGCGCCACCAAGTGGCAGATCAGTGGTATTTTTTGTTGTTTGACCAAAGTTCCTACTGCTATATATATGTACCAAATTTGGTGAAGATATCTCATTTCGTTCACGAGTTATAGGATTTTTCGTAAAATAGGCCCTCGACTTTTAAACGTTTTTGGGCCCCATTACAAAAGTGAGTGGATGTTTCAAAGATTTTTTTGATAATTATTAATAAGCCCTAGACAGAGAACATTTCGGCAGTAGATTGGTTGCGATTGGGTGAAAAACCTACGACTAGTTCACCAAAGTAGGTTTTAAACCTAATTGCGAATAGTTAAATAACGGTTTGATTGACAGAAATGATCCTAGAGACAAAGTTGTTCAGAATGATGACATCTATCATGTGATATGAATGACTTATGTATTTGTGAATATCTAAGATGTTTTTTTTACAGTTAATTTCATGTACAGTTGAAATATTGTGTTTTTGATGGCTTTTCTGACTGTTATAGCGCCACCTATGGTCCGATCTTGATGAAACTTTTCTTGCTTGTTCACAGTCATGTGACACATGTTTTCACCAACTTTCGTAAAGTTTCAAGTTTTCGTTTAGGTTTTATAGGCTGTTGGGTATGTGTGGCCACACCTCTTTTTTGAAATTAGCCAATTATGGCTAACCAAAGGACAAAATTCAACATTTTTTCGATAACTATTGATCTAGAGAGTCCAGAGATTATTACTGCAGTGGTTTGATCGAAATTGAGTGAAAAACCAGAGACTAGTTCGCAAAAGTAGGTTTTAGACATATTTCTGAATAATTAATGAACGATTTGATTGACAGCTTTGGTCCAAGAGGAAAAGTTGTTCATTATGAGGAGATCTATCAGATGATATGCATTATGTGTGGATATGTAAAACACCACGTGATTACAGAGCCAAAAATCTCGTTAGCGCCAACTTGTGGCCGATTTCTTTCAAAATTCTTACAGACCTTTAGGGCCATGAGTCGAACATGCCCACCGAGTTTTGTTCCGATCGACCTCCGTTAACCTTGTCTAATTGGTGCTTGAAATGTTTTGGCCAATGGCGGCCATGTTTTTTGAGATACGTGAATGTCCTCATATACACTTGTGCCCCTTTGGACCAAGATGCTGCATACCAATTTTGAAGCCGATCGGACCAACGGTTGCCTAGTTATAACCATTTATATGTTTTTTCTGTCTTATAGCGCCCCTAAGTGGCAGAGCTTCGCAATTTTTTTTATTTGACCAAAGATTGAGCTCGTACATACTTGTACCGAGTTTGGTGAATATAGCTCATTCCGTTCCAGAGCTATACTTCCAACAACATTTGGCTAACGTTAGCATAGACGCTAATTGGAGTACTGTATCGGCCGAAAATCAAAATTGCAACTTTTTTTTGATAATTATTGATATTCAGTGTCCACAGAATATTTCTGCACTGGTTTGGTTCCGATCAGGCGAAAAACCTAGGACTAGTTCGCAAAAGTAGGTCTGGGATATAGGTCAATTTTAGGGCAAGAAGGAAGCGTCGCAGCTCAAAAATTTCGGACTCCACTTTTGTTCGGGCTAACCCAAGGATTGCAACGATGTAAAGTTTTTGAGTCTACGACACACGGTTTACGACTGTGGGCCAAAAATGTCTGAAATTTTAGGTTTTTGCGCTGTAGCGCCCCCGTTTGGCCGATTTGGCCGATTCTTTGTATCTGAGTAGCGAGCAAGACTACTACCTTCTGACCAAGTTTCAGCTCTCTAGCCCTTACGGTTTGGGCTGCACGATTCGTTTTAAGGCAGAATAATAATAATAATAATAATAAAAATCTTAACAAATACAATAGGGTTTCTGCACTACGTGCACGAACCCCTAATAATAATAATAAAAATCCTAACAAATACAATAGGGTTTCTGCACTACGTGCACGAACCCCTAATAATAATAATAATAATAAAAATCTTAACAAATACAATAGGGTTTCTGCACTACGTGCACGAACCCCTAATAATAATAAAAATCCTAACAAATACAATAGGGTTTCTGCACTACGTGCACGAACCCCTAATAAATGAACTAAACAGATCTACATTGAAGTGAATCAACATTGACCGCTATTTCGGGCATCCAAGACCAAGTACTATCTAATAGGGAATCCTGAAATCTCAAAAACTGCTTGATTAATTCACAATTAAATTACATATATTTCAAATCATCAAGAAAATCCAAAATAAGTATAACTGATATCATGAAATTACTGTGTATATTATTGTAACCAGATGAAAATGTACTATTTCCCAACACTTACTGTTTTATAAAATAACCAGCAGCTATGGAAAAAATAAATAACATGATCAGAGTCAGACAAATACAGTAAATTGTTTAATTTAAATGTATAAAGTTTATAAAACTGTTTTAAGCAAATGTAACAAATGAACAAAACCAATCAAAAGGACACAACATACATGCTCGTCAACAATATTTTTCTGCTCACAAATATAAAATCTGTCCCTTTATATGCATTTAATGCTTAAAAATTAATTAGTTTACAAAATAGCTAAAGAAACACTGCAACGTTTGCCCTCAACAAAGCAAACTACCATGTAACAATATACAACAAAAAAAGAAAATGGCTAACAAATCAAATATACAGCAAATTAGACAAATTTGTCTGGCGATTGAAAAACTGTACAGCAGCTGCAAAGGTGAATAAGTGCTGGTTAAAGAACTAAACTCAACTGAGAATATTAATCCTGCATAATTGCACACATAAATATCAAACCATACATCGTTGAATCCTACAAGCATCAAAATACAAATATACATCATCTATTTATACATAGATCTCTTTTTACATGACATCAACACCTCTAGGATGAAACATGCAGTACAAACACACACCACACACTGTGAAATCACACAAAAACAGATTCTCAGCGAGCAACTAACCAGCAGCACGAATCAATGATCCTCACCTTTATACCGATGACAGAGAGAGAAGTTATGAAACGACAACAAATATATAGAACAATGAAAGTAAAAAGTAAATCAGAGCACTGGGCTCCTGTGGAAGAAATCTGGCACTTTAGCAAAGCGTCGATAGGAAAGATGGCTTCTTTTTTGCCACTCGTCAAGGGAGATGAACTGACATCTGGGATGGGACTGAAGATAATTCCTACAAACAAGAGAGAAGAGGAAAAAAAGAACCCATAATGAATGAAGGAAGACTGTAGAACTGGGAAAACCACAGGTTTTACTCCTCTGAGAACTAACTAGATATTCATGAACAGAACTGCAACTCCTGCTTTCAAGAAGTTGACACGCTTCTCTGTAATATGATACATCAGAATTATATCAGATGTTATTTATTTGGCCAAAAAAGTAATATGAAATTCCGATAGCTTGTAAATCATTGGGATCTTTAACAGTATAACAGGCTACTTACAAAATTGCAAAATGGACTTTATTTCTCTAAATCAGAGGTTCCTGGGGACCCACTGTCCTGAAGAGTTTTTCTCCAACCGGCTTCAGCACACCTGCCTGCAATTTTCAAGCAGTCTTGAGGAGCTTGATTGGCTGCTTCCGGTGTGTTTAATTAGGGTTGTAGCTAAACTCTTCAGGATAGTGGGTCCCAAGGAAAAGGGTTGAAGACCTCTGCTCCAAATAATGTGTCTGAGTAAGATTTAAATGCTTAGTGTTATGATCAAAGTTCTGTAGTTTCAAAAACATACAAAGCAACACAATTATGACTGAGAGATGAATAAACATTCATCAAAAGCATAATGATATCATATTTGATACATACATTTGAACATGATTTTTCAAAAAAAAAAAAAAAAGGTTCTTGGGTAATCAAGTAAACCTAAGATTGGTCAGTCCATCAAGTGTTCATCTTGAAATATTACAATATAAAAGTTTTTCATTTATGCATTTAGCAGACGCTTTTATCCAAAGCGACTTACATTGAATTCAAGTTACAGTTTTTACATTTTACCAGCTCTTGCTTACCCTGGGAATCGAACCCATGACCTTGGCGTTGCTAGCGCCATACTCTACTATTCGAGCTACAGGAAAGCTACATAATGCAACTAAACTGTTTCTAAAAATAAAGATTTCACAGCAAAAAGACACATGAACCAGAACCTCAAATTATACTACAAGTTGCTAAAAAAAAAAGCTATCAATTAAACTATCAATTAGACGACAGAAAGTATGTAGTAAATTGTGTTCAACAGGTATTTAAAGTTAAGAGCATCTGGTCTCCTCGATGGGATCTTACGGTGTTACACATTTTTAGTCTGAAAGCTCCCTCTAGTGGAGGGGCTCTGTTAATAGACATACAAAAAGATTACTTTTACACGTACAGTACTGGTCAAAAGTCTGGAATCATAAGGATTTTATGTTTTTGAAATAAGTCTCTTATTCTTACAAAGGCCTCATTTGACCAAAATACAAAAAAATAGTATTCAGCATCACATTATCCTTCAGAAATCATTCTAACATGTTGATTTGCTGCTGAAGAAACATTTATTTTTATTATGCATGCTAAAAAACTTCAGAAATCTTTCTAATATGTTGATTTGCTGCTGAAGAAACATTTATTTTTATTATGCATGTTAAAAACCGTTTTTGCATGTATTACATAAATGGTACAATGAACGGCAATCAATTTGCAGGTATGATGTAAGTGAGCCAGATTTTAGAAACGATGATCAACAATCTGGCTACATATAAGACTAAATCAAGAAGGCAAACATGAAAAGTATAAATAAAATCGTATTGCATGATAAAATACTATTTATTCAAATTTATATTTTCATGTGACTTTCGATTTATATTTGGGCACTACCGGCTTATATTATTTACCCACGCATAAAAAACATCCAAATGCATTATGATAGTGATAACTGGGTGAAAAACGTGCTAAACTGTCATACAAATAATGCCCCAGTGCAAAAGATTCTTATTGAGTCTAAAAACAGGCTTCATTTTCTAAGCAAGGTTTCTTTTAATTTGGGGTAAAACGTGTTCTTGACAAGTTTCATGACATTTACCTCCGTGTGAGGTCTGAGGGGTGTTGCCAGTGTGGCCCGGTCTTTCCAGTTTGATGACTGGCCACAGTGTTCATCAAAGAATGGAGCTCAGTGATGACACCTGCCAACATAGACATGTTGCTATAATGTTTGTCAAAACACTTTCTCATATCTTAGTACACAGAAACAGTTCCACCAAAAATGAAAATTTAGGGCATCCAAGATAGAGTTTGTTTCTTCATCAGATTTGGAGAAATGTAGCATTGCATCACTTGCTCACCAATGGATGCTCTGCAGTGAATGGGTGCCGTCAGAATGAGAGCTGATTAAACCATCACAATAATCCACACCACTCCAGTCCATCGATTAATATCTTGTAAAGCAAAAAGCAGAGCGTTTATAAGAAACTATAAACCATATCAATACCAGTCCATAATCCATAATAAAACTTGTCTCTCACATCAAAATCTGTTTTGCTTGCAAGCGGTGCTTGATTTATGCATATTTCTCTCCTGATTCGGACAAGACTACTTGTTCACTACATAAAGCAATACTATGTTTAGGTGACTAAGTGTATTTTAGCTGTAAACAACGGTTTGACGTTAAAATGTCTTGATGGATTTGTTTCTAATAAATATGCAGCTTTTCACTTCACAAGACACTGATGTACTGGAGTGGTGTGGATTATTGTGATGGTTTAATCAGCTCTCATTCTGACGGCACCCATTCACTGCAGAGGATGCATTGGTGAGCAAGTGATGCAATGCTACATTTCTCCAAATCTATTCTGATGAAGAAACAAACTCATCTACATCTTGGATGGCCTGAGGATGAGTAAATGCTCAGCAAATTCTCATTTTTAGGTGAATTATTACTACTATAACTATAAGTGATCATTGGTAAGTTTGACTTGTCAAAATGTGAACAGTATGCCTACCAGAACTTGTTTATAGGAGCATCATGGCCAGTTCAACACAGCAACTTGGATTCAGCCAATAATGGGAGATCTTTTTTACAGGTTTGGCACACAATTACACACCTTGAACGAAACAGAACCGTTTACCGTTTGCCGCTCCTTTCTCTTTCATATGTCTTTTTACGGACTCGACATATGTCTTCTTCCGTCTCTCCCACTCCGCTTCATAAATCACCACAGGTTTGCTGGTGGTCGTGGTGTTGTCTGGAACAACCACCTTGGACTTCACCTGCTCAGTGGGTAAAGTGACAATTTGATACAGTGGGAGCACACATGGCTGATGAGTGACCAAATGCACAAGCTGAATAGACAACATTAGGGCCAGATGCAGAAAACATGGAGAGAATAATAAAAATGTCACAAGTGCATAAAGGATGGAGCTCAAACCTGGACCTGAAGGGGTAGTGTGCTCTCAAAGCTCTCTGTGGTGGTTTCTTCTTTTCTCAGAGACACCTCAGGCTCTGCCTGTTGACTGACAGACTCTCCTTTTTCCTCTTTCACTGGGACAACTGTTTCTGGGGGTGTGATGTGGGATTTTGATTCATGGATTGGGATAAAATGATGTGAGATCTCACCTTTCACAGGCCCCTGAGAGCCAACTAAAGAAACAGAACTGCAAATATTAAAGTTTAGAGACGTGCGCAGTGATATTTCAGCCACAGGATCCTCTCTGTCCCATTTCAGAACCGATATCGGGGAGGGAAGGCTCTCCCGGTCTTGATCTATCCAGTTCTGTTTGCAGTTGGACAGAGGGGTGGACACGACAGGGGTCACAGGCTGATTGACCTTTGACCGAGGCGGTGTGACGTCTTTTGATATTATTAGTGGCTGCAGAGGTGTCAGTCCCTGGACTCTGGTTAGAGAGTTCACAGAAAAGTATCCCTGATCCGGGGAAAATGTTCTTGTGATGCATCGTCTTTTAGGAGGGGTCTCATAGGTCTCATCGAAACATGAATCTTCCAGCCGTCTTTTATATGCTCTGGCTTCTTTATTGGAAATGTGTACTTGAATGTTGTAAACCGCTCTGTTGGCATTGTACTGCTGCTTGGAGCTCACCATGTGTGAGTACACTGATAGTGGTTTTAAATGAAAAGATGAATCATCAGACATTGTTATTCAAACTGAAGTCAATCCGGACTGGAAGAGGAAAAAGGAGTGTCTGGTCAGTTTTATCCCAGCAGGAGATTGAGGTCTTGGCCAAAGTGCATGAACCTGAGAAAGAATAATGTTATTCAGTAGTTTAGACAAATGCCGATTTTGATTGCATGGGGGTCATTAATACAAATTCACCGCCCTAAAACCAAATTGATGCATATTTAATGTCTCCTTTTGATGCAAACAAAGAAATGCATCAGGTCAAACCGATGCTCATGTTATTTAACGTTACGATAACCTAAAACTAATTGGTTCAAGTAAATACTTGCACGATTGACTTGCAAACAATCGATCGGATCGTCGTTTAAAACAACATAAAAGTGGGTTTTGGTGAAATGTCTGACATGCGCGTGCTAGGAGTTTTTAAAAACCGTCAAATACACCATTTTCTAAATTGACAATTATGGTAATGGAAGAATTTAGTGTGCATTACTACTTTGAAAATGTACCTGTCGGATACAATAAGAGGTCCCGCTTCGAAGTGCTACTCAATCGGCCATAAACTTCAGTTTTTCACATCATTGCTCGAGTTTGACAGAGAGCGGATTACACCTGATATTTATCACTTCTCAACCACACATCGTCTTCTGATTGGCTGGAAACCAGAACATGTGATTTAAAAAAAATATATATATATATATTCATATTATTTAAAATAGTTTAAAAATAGGCAAGTGAAGATAACTGACCTTATAATATAAAAATATAGGTATTTTTGAATCCTGCTAGTGAAAACGTGGGCCTCATGAATATTAATTAGGGGTCTGTCAGTTCTCCTGCCTGATTGGCTCGAAGGAAGACGTTCGTTAACTAGTGGCTTAACAAGAATTAAAGGTGTTTTGTGTAATTTTTTTGACGTTAAAATGCTGTCTATCCCATGTGCAGAGACGACTACGATTTACAACACGTGTTATTATGAATATTAATAAATGACTCGTGAAAACCACGTGACAGTGCCGCTTATTCATTAACACCTGAATAATGACTTGTATTAGCCACTAAAATTAAATCACACAAAGAAAATTAAAATATAAAAAAAATATTATTTAGACTCAAATTCCAGTGCTAACCTTATTTTCGTCCCAGAGCAAAATGAGTATAATCATAATGGCACTGCATTGGTTTCACCACTAGAGTCATGTCAACTCAAAACAGTAATCAACACAAAGCATGAAATTAATAATGCAAACAGAAACTAACACTGAGGTGTTATTCTACTAATGAAAACTTAAACCACAAAATAACTGCCAGCATTATTTTCAATCCATTATGATGATCATATACACACATATATATATATATGCTACACTTAAATTCAACCTGAAATTAATTCAGGTATATTTTAGAGCAAAGGAATAAATGTAATATTACAAAACAGATTGGCATTTCCATAAAAGCATACCACGGATATTCATGGTAATACAATGTTTTTGCTTTTTAAACACAATATAGTACCATGATACCACGAATAATACCGTCAGATACTGTGACATCCATAGTGCTTTATAGTAACCTGATGAAGAATGAACAATAACCATAGCATAAGCAGAACGATCCTCAAACCAGAAGCTTTAGAAAGAGACACCGAGAGAAATGCAAAAATACATTTTAATAGAAAAAAATAAGATTGTCTCGTTTAAATACCCTGCCTTCTCTTTTTTGTCCATTATTGTATGCTTTATGTGTACTTATCCATTCGTTTTCATACATCGGAGGGCAGACAACTCACATATACAACACCTTCACCACTTCAAAAAACACAATCCAGCTCAAACATCATGTTATTTAGTATATCCAGCTCCACACAAACCTCAAACATCATGTTATTTAGTATGTATTACCACCTGATCTCGCAGTAGGCCTTCGAGTTCAGACATTCGAGTGCATAGAATTGCAAAGCTCACCTCAGCAAAAAAAATTATAATAATTGAGCAAATATTATACAGTTATTGTCATACACACACATTTTATATTCATATACATACAAAAAAAGAAAAGCAAGATATGGGAAGTAACAGAAAACTTTAAATGTCAATATACTTAGACATAATTCGGGGGGGGGGGGAAATAAAATAAAAAAAAAGAAAGAAAAGAAAAGTATTGCTTTGGTCTGTGCTTTTGTTGAAGTCATCTCATTGGGTTTGCCGAAGCGCATGTCAACTCAAGGACGGCCGCGGAATCAGCTGCAGCCGCCAGAGGGCGCCGGTGAGACGCGCAGCGAGCTCGTTCCTCCGAGAACTGCCGATCAGAACCCGAACGCGTCCTCGGCTTCGGCTTTGTCCCAGTTGCTAGGCGACAAGCACTCTTCAGGGTTGTAGTCCTGAGGGTTTACCCCAATGTCCAGCATCTGGGGGTTAGTGCGAGACTCAGCGAGTCTTGAGAGAAACACACACAGAGAGAATGAGTTAAACACGGGCAGCAAACATCTTCACAACATCAGTAGCGGTTCAGATCATAGAGAGAGCAGGGAATACATGCAAAACACCAGAAACAACACTTTAAAGATGCATGGTATATTTCTGATCTGGAGCTCTTCGTTACATTTTAAAGACATGATAAAATAAGATTTGTAATCCCGCATGGCATAATGAACACGATTGTATAAACATTAGACATAAAAAGGTTCAAATGTAAAAAGAAATTCTAAATTATATATATATTATATACACATACATATACATACACACATACACACACACATATATATATATATATATATTTAAAATAATAAAATAGGCCTATATTAAACTATATTTCATTTAATGTTTATATACACACTTAAAATAATTTTAAGAATAATAAAAAAAAATTATACTATAAAAATGATGAGAAAATCTAAAATTAATAGCTTAATAATTAAGAACATTTTGAAATACTGTAATATCATAGGAATAATAGTAAAAGAACATACAAATGGTGTGGTGTGTGCATAATGGGAATCACAAAGAGGTTGTTTTTGTCATTTTTAATTATAATTAAGTTTTAATATGATGAGAAATAAAGGCTGGACACTGTGAAATAATACAAAGAAAACAAAGACAGTATGTCTTTCTATTGCATTGCACATATATAGTGATCAGTCTGATTTGTGAACTGATGTCTTTTTAATGAATCTTTCAAAAAGAACCAAACATCATTGATGTTTTGAGTCATCAGTTTAAATTAGTCTAATGCTGACAACTTGTGGTAAATGATTCCCACGTTCACAACAGAGTTTTGTTACTTCTTCAATTTTTATACAATAATTATTATTTTAGAACAGCAGCTTCCTCTGAATGTACCAAGAGAATCATTAACTGAATCCTACAGTGGAGTTGTTACATGCTTTATGACTCCCATTCCTAGACAGAAAAACTGCACAAAATGTAGTGTTTTATTCTTTACTACCCTAAATATAGAGACAGTACTCTGTGGTTGAATGTCACATGATGTGAAATCAAACCGCTGAGGAGCTGGAATGAAAACTGTGCTGTGGAAAATAACAAAACAGGAACATCTCTGGGAATATTACTACAGTAACACTGCAACACAGCCTCAATGCACTTCAGTCACGCTAGATGCCATATGTTTCTGAAAAACGGTCTCTCAAAGGCAGCATTTATTTGATCAACAGTATAGTAAAAACTAATATTTTGAAATATAGTTTGAACTGTTTTCTATTTGAATATAAATGTAATTTATTCCTGTGATCAAAGCTGAATTTATCATCATTACTCCAGTCCTCAGCATCACATGATCCTTCAGAAATTCAGAAGATTTGCTGCTCAAGAAACATTTATCATAAACCTTGAAAACAGTTGTGCAGCTTTACATTTTTGTGTAAACCATTTTTACAGGATCCTTCATGAATAAAAAGTTCAAAATAACAGCATTTATTTGACATAAATCTTTAGTATACATTATATATATTCTGATCAATTTAATGCATCCTTTCTAAACTAAAGTATTAATTACTTTAACAAAAACCTCAAACTTTTAAAAGGTAGCGTTAAGTTGTGTTCCACTGATAAAATAACAACATGAAGATAAATAATTGATAAAACACCTTTTTAAACCTGTCAAATTCAGCTCTGTTTTTAGCAAGCCATTCTAGTGCATGTTGCTTTAAATGCTAATGAGCTCTGCTGACTCCGCCCCTCTCTTCCGTGGGGTGACCAGCAGTACTGTTTACTTCAGCTGCGAAACTGGCTAGTTAGCACATTATTAGGAAAGGCGTTTTGCAAAGATTCATAAACACCCTTATACTCACTTCTTCTGTAGCTGAGGCTGGATCACAAATGATTTGCACGAACATAGACACATTTATGTAGATCGAGAATCAGCGCATTCACTTCAAAGCGAAAGTAACGTTAATCCTCTGCATCTTCAGCAGCTCAGATGTTGGGAGTAAATGATGACTGCTATATTCATTATTACATCCAACAACAAAGCACTTCAATCGCTTAATCTGAGACATCTTGTCTTCCCCTGCACCGGAGGCAGACAGCTCACTCAGCTCACTCAGCTCACTCAGGGCGGGTCTAAGGTAACATGGTCTTGTCATTCAACTATCATGGGAGCGATCTGTGCAGAACTACGTCATTCTGACAGGAATCTCAGAACAGCCTGATTTGAGAAAGAGCGATTTTAAAATAGGGATTTAAATTTCATAATAGGATGGATGTGTACACACATTTATGTTCAAACAACATGTAAAGTGAATTTTCCATCCGATGACCCCTTTAAGTGTTTGTTTACCAACATTCTTCAAAATATCTTCTTTTGTGCTAAACTTAAGAAAGCAACTCAGGTTTGGAACAACTTGAGGGCGAGTATGATGACAGAATAAGGTTCACAGTAACAAACATTGTTGGAAACCGACGACTGATCACAAGATGAACTAGGAAAATATGAAGATGAATCCAAGTGATGTTTCTATAACTCTTGGCAAAGAACCCTGCCATGAAGTTCTCAAAATCCTATGGAAGAGGTGTGAGAACCGGACAGGGTTTTGAGCCGTGAGGAGGAACATGCATGACCTGCTACAGATGGAGAACTGGACTACAGCGGTAGATGATCATGGTGTTGTGACGGAGTGAATTATGACGGATGAGGACTACGGTACTGGCACATGTCACTACAGCTCAGGTGAACGACATTTTTACCTGTGTTGGACTCAAAACTATCCAGACTGCGGCTGAAGGAAGTAAACAACATCAGCATGAGAAAACAGAAGCAGTGACTCAGCGTAAGCTGCATGTTTAGTCAGCGTGTCTTGGTTCGCTGTTGCTATAATAGAACTTCCACATTGTGATCTTTTTATCAGCATTTTTTTAAAATGTCCTGATGGGGTTTATTGAGCAGCCATTGGTGTCAAAGGTTACCGCTGGGCTAATGTGAGGAAATGAGGTCAGAGGTACAGCGAACTAAAGATGACCTCTTGACCGTAAAGACAAAATCACTCTAAGATCCATTTCTTTGTAAGACTAAAGGCATTAAGAATTATTAGAATTATTATTATTGTTTGCTGAGGTAAGCATGACTACTACACACTTTAAAGATTTGAACAAATTCCCAAGTATTAAACTTAATTCAACTTTGACAAGCTTAAATTGCAACTATTAAAAATATCAGAAATAAAATAAAAATAAATATTAGATGAAAAACCTAAAGTTAAATGAAAACGACAAATGTTGGCTTGGCAACTAATTAAATAAATTTTTGTTTATTTTAAAAATGGTGTAAGATTTACAGGAAAAATTTTCAAATCAGAAATTGCTAGTAAATTTGACAAGTAAAAACAAAGAAACACGTTAAATTAAACGTGACATTTTGAGTAGAAATACTTGTATGGTATTTTCTTGTAAAATTACTTTTTGCAGTGCTAAAATTACTAAATAAAATGAATAAATAACATTTTACAAAAAGAAAAAAAAGAAAGTCAAATAGAAATTACTTTTTAAAAACTGACACAAATTAAACATGATATTTTGAGTAGAAATACTAGTATTGTATTTTCATAGAAAAGTCATTTTTGCAGTGTTGAAGTATAAAAATGACTAAATAAAAAATAATTATAAAAAAAACAACAACAAAAAACTAAGAAATAGACATTATTTTTTATTTTATTTTGTATTATTATTATTATATTTGCCAAATAGACATTATTTTTAAAAACTGACCAAAGTGCAAAATTACAAAACAAGCTAAAATAAAAATAACTGAAAATATAAGATTTAAAGCAAATTCAAAATATTAATAAATACTATAAATAGTACAAAAAATAATACTAAAATAACACTGCATATAACTTAACCACTTGGGCTATGAACATACCGTAAATGACACATACTTACAATGCAAAAAAAAAAAAAAAACAGTAAGAGCAGCAGGATACAGTAGGATTTCTTTTTTTGAATACATATAGTAACTAGATAATAGCATAAGCACTATATAATCTGAAAATAATGTACAATGTAAATGATCTGTTTTTATATACTGAGTCAAGAGGTCAATCTGACATTTAGATCTAATACTGGATAAACTTGAAGTTCGGTGCAACCAGTCATTTCATTTCATTTGTTCATCTGTCTTACAATAATGTACAGAAATGGTCAATTATGACCATAATATCTCTCAACCCACTGTGTTTTTGAGGCTAAACCATCTCAAATGCTGAACAGCTTCAGCTGGTGATGGAAAGCACTTCAATAGTCTTTAATCAGAGATTTAGTCA
>NC_136746.1:26471285-26516285 GCF_936440315.1 Barbus barbus | reverse complement strand
ACCAATTCAATTTACACTCGTGATTTGAAAAGGAGCCAATTCAGTTCTGAATTTAATGCAACCCTAGTTTGAAATCAGTCTTTATTTCTGCAGTTCTGTTTGGTGGCACAGAAATCACTTCACCTTTAATGGCTGAAATATTAGCTACATCTCAAGCCATCAGATTCAATTTAAGTTTACATATCCCTCCGACCGCTTGATTGACACTCATTTGAATGAGTTATGACTTCCTGTCTGTCCTGCGCTTAGCACAAAAATTGCCGAGCCAGATTTGTTCATATGTATGCGTGGGAGCGTGTGTTTATGTGGCGTGAGCGTGAGTTAGCGGTTGAACTGTAATTAGCTCTCTTGGCAGTGTGTGATCGTGTTAAACTCCTCAAGCCGAGAGGGTGATTCAGGAACGGCTGTCATAATGCCTGCCGTTCATCAGGGCCTGGAGCTATTCTTAGCCTCTTTAATCATTTTTATTTACTCCAATTAATTTGAGAGGAATGGAGGTAATTAGCATTAGAGCGTCTTATTTCGGAATGCGTGTTGGATCCGTCTCTGTTGACGGTAATGAACTCGCTTTGTGTCAAACGCACACACAGGTACCGTGGACGCCTGAGCGCAGCCAATCATCCAGGTAAGGCAGCCGTCTGTTGAAATGCAGGGCGCTGAACATATGGTGCTAAACTTTCTGTCTCCACCTGCAGGGTCGTTTTTCATACTGTCAGAGCGTAAACACACGGCTAAGCTGTTATAGTTATGAATTGTGCTTCAGTACTAACAAATTACAGCAGTAGGGCTGTGTGTGTGTGTGTGTGTGTGTGTGTGTGTGTGTGTGGGGGGGGGGGGGGGGGGGGGTTGTTATGGATGCTCTAAGCATCTTCAGCTGTGTTCGTGTTACTGCCTTTAAGCTCATTATTTTCATCCTAAAAAGCCGTTTACGACTGAGTCATTATTTCTAGCATGTGAATTGTGTTTTTTCCTCATGATTACAGCCAGTATTTGTAGTAAAACATGGGATGGTTTCATGTACAGTACAGTGACGAAGCAGTGCACTAGAAGGCAGGACTGTATTAATATTCCTCAGAAATGAGCTTTGTTCTAAACCTAAATTTTAAACATCTGAAATGAAATCACTTCAATCTTCTTTCGTACAGACTACATTCAATCTTTGTGTTGTTGATCATTTCACTATTAGATGTGCTGTGTTTTTTGTAAATACTTTTTCAGAATAGAATTTCTACATTTAGGAATGTTCATTTGTTTCACTGTCAAAATATAACTGACAACGATGATGCCATAGCAATACACTGCATAAAAACTATGTATTGATTTCTGTTTGCATGATGACATCATTTAATTTTCACTGAAATAAAGCTTTAAACCTAAATTCATCTAACCTTTAAACCTAACTCACATAAAAGAAAACGATTTTATATAATTATACTACATGCAATTATTTTAATATAATTTGTAACATTTAATGTAAAAATGTATTTTGATTTTTTTTTTTTTTAAATAGTTTTTTTATGTCCTGCCTTTTTAAAATTATTATTATTATTATTATTATTATACTACACCTGTGGCTTGCATTTAAACTGCACCCACAGTTTTTTGCATATTTTATTACACATTTTATAATGCATTTAGCTACTAAAAGGGGCAAGACCAATAAAAAATTAATTCTGCAGACTTTCATACATTTTTTTACCCTAGAAAATGTGAAAATAGTGTTATTTAAATACTATTATATATGTGTTTATTAATATTTTAAATTAGCTTTTATTTTTCATATTTTTATTTATTTTAGTATTTTTGCTTATGTGCTTTTGTCATTTTTAGTATTTTTTTTAAATACATATATTTTCTACCATATAGCTTTAATCTATTTTAATTGCCATTTTAATTTTAACAATTTTAGTACTTAAGTTTAATTTAGGAAGAAAGGTAGAAAGTTTAAAAAAAAATTTGGTCTAATATTTGTATTTTATTTAATTTTAGCCGTATTTCAGTAATTGATTTTGAATAGTTTTAGTTATCAACACTAATAAAGAATTGATAGTTCTAGGATTGGGTTTAGTCATAACCTAAATGCTTCTTTCACCGTGATCACCATGTCATCCTTTCTCTCTCTTCGTTAGCCATGAAGAACTTAACATTCCAGATCACGCCGGACTCCAACAAAGACAGCGAGAGCATACAGATGGGTCGAGACCTCAAACTTTCCTGCCACGTTGACGCCCAGCCTCAGGACAAGGTGAACTACACCTGGTACAAGAACGGAGCTCTCATCTACCCCACCGACAGCCTCATCGTGCTGCGCAGCGACCCAGACATGCCGCCCGGTACCAGCAGCCTTGAAATCGTGGACATGAAGTTCAGAGATCAGGCCGCCTACAGCTGCGTAGCGAACTTCCCCGGGAGCAGCGTTCCTGAACTGCGAGTGGACGTGAACATCACACAGAGCAGCGGTGAGACACTGATTGTAATACTAAAGACACGCAGGGTTTGAGGCCCTCACTTGTGCTCATACTGTGACGTGGCCCTTTGATCCGACTCCTTTTGCTCGTTGCTGATGATGTTGTTTACTTGTTAAAATGGAATTTTCTTTGCTCAAAAACATGAAAGACCCCATGAAATGGTTTGATGAGTGTTGTTTTCTTTTCAGTGTTTCCTATTGTCCAAACCGACTTTGGGATGAGACATATTGGACTTGTCCTGTTCGTTCTTTCTTTCTTTCTTTCTTTCTTTCTTTCTTTCTTTCTTTCTTTCTTTCTTTCTTTCTTTCTATCTATCTATCTATCTATCTATCTATCTATCTATCTATCTATCTATCTATCTATCTATCTATCTATCTATCTATCTATCTATCTATCTATCTATCTATCTATCTATCTATCTATCTATCAACCGTCCGCCCGTCTATCTCCCCTAATGTCTATCTATCTATCTGTTTGTCTGTCTGTCCGTCCATCAGTCTATCCATCCACTCATCCATCCATTCACCTTCATATCTATTCATGTCTATCCATCTATCAATCCATCTGTCTGTCTGTCCAATTGTCCATCTATCTATCATGAATCTATCTATCTTTCTATCTATTTGGTCTATCGTTCTCTCTATTGTTCTATCTTGGATCTATGGTTTAATTCTCTATCAGACTACTCATCTTAGCAACTACAAGTTTTCAAACTAAAACTCATCACCTTAAAAATCACAGACATTCATGAGTTTATCTTAACAAATGCTTATATTCCAGTTGTCAGATTCTTTTTAAAAAGTCCAGCATTGTGAATTATGCTGGATGCAGAGTGTTATGGTCCGATAATAGCAAGCATTTAATAATAAAAAAAAAAAACTCTCTCAATTTTTTAATGAAATAAAAACCTCTTGTGCCATCTTTAAAGATTTTTAACAACAACAAAAAGAGACCACTATTTAGCACAAACGTTTTCTCATATATAGGGCTTTTTTGTACAACATGATGTTTATTGAGTAGTTTTTCAGCTATCTGAGATGTTAAACTTACGCCTCATGGGTAAACAGTGATAATGTGGGAATGGCCATTCTGCTGGGTTGATGGTAGTAAATTGTTGAATTCTCAGGGTCAGACGCCCTCATGCATTTGAGTCCCCTCTGATCTGCTCTCTCTCATCTCAGCAGGATGCTATTTTTTCCTTAGTTTCTCCTCTTTTTTGTACTTGAAGTTTCAACCTTTCCTGGGGTTATTCTCTGTTTCTGACTGCAGTACCTAACATGATCAATCGTATCATCTGACAGTCTCTTTATCTCTCGCTTTATGATCTTTCAGTCCTACTGTTTGAAGTCTGTCCGTCCTATATGCTATATATTTTCCTTTATTTGTTTTGGTGTTGGGCCAGTAGATTTACACAGTAATGTCTTAAAAATGCAGTTGCTTATCTTTCTTATATATTATTTTATATTGCAACACAATTGTCTCTTATGTATTGTTAACCTGCCAACTGGCCTTGTTTAGGCACGATAAAAAAACTGCTGCATTAGCATCGCAGCACGGATTGAGTAATAGATTTTTTCTTTTCTTTTTTGCTTATTTCGTGCAGTTATTTATAAGATAAATATTTTTTAATTAGTTCATTAATTAATTGAATAAAATACTATTTCCGATGCATTTTTTAAGAGAGTTGGGATAAATTGCTTCATTTTTATTAATATTAGCAGATTTTCAATGATGACACAAGAGGTTGCATTTTTATTTTTCATAAAGTTGTATGTGTCACTAAAGCTAAATATAGAGAGAGAAGTTGCTGGTCATAAACTTCCATGAATAAGAGTTAGTAGTATCTGATAAAACTACAAATCTTCATCTTTGGATGTTATTTCTTCTATTTTTTTCTTGTACATATTATTTAATATATATTTTTTTTAAACGGTCAGACTTCCAAAAACAATACATCTCCTCTTACGAATGTTTTCCTCTTTTTCCAGTCGTTCCTCCTGTTCTGAGTGTGCCAGTCGGAGGGGGTGTGGTCAATGTCAGTGAGGGAGGGGCCGCAGAGCTTGTGTGTTTGGTTGATGGTAAGCCCCGCCCACCTGTTCTGTGGTCTCGTGCAAACAAGGACCTGCCCATGCCATCGGGGGATTGGGTGGTGGAAGCACGCGATGGACGTTTAAGGCTGACCAGTGTGACGCGGGACATGATGGGAGTGTACCGCTGCCAAACCGCTCCTTACAACGGCCTAAACATCAAACGCCGACAGGCTCAGGTGCAGCTCAATGTGGAGTGTAAGTGTTTCAGGCATTAAACAAAGTTTTTGTGTGGGGAACTACTTTGAAATGATAGTTCGCCAAACTGCTAAAGCTCTAACATTTCAAAATGATTGGCAGGCAGCACTTGAAATGGCACATTTAAATATATAACCTAAATATCTTACATCTTATATCTGTTATGTTTAGATAATAACTTGCACAATTATTCCAGATGTCTTATTTTTTATCAAAACATAATTTAGACTTTTTGGCTGTTTATTTTATGTACACTACCATTCAAATTTTGGGGTCGGTTAGATTTTTTAAATGTTTTTAAGAGTCTATTTTATTTATTTGATTTATTATTCACTTATATTTAGGATTGTTTTATAAATATTTTATTGATTCTTTTTTTATTTATTATCTTTTGTTTATTAGAGGCTGCATATATTTGATAAAATATACAGTACAAACAGTAATATTGTAAATTATTTTTACTTTATAGAACAATTATTCTGTTTTAATATATTTCAATATGTAATTGAATAAATGTTATGGCAAAGCTGAATTTTCAGCATCATTACTTCCTTCAGAAATAATTATAATACGCTGATTTGCTGCTCAAGAATCATTTATTATTATTTTTGAAAAAAAAAATAATTGTGGAAACTTTTTCAGGATATTTTGATGAATATAAAGTTTAAAAGAACAGCATTTATATGAAATAGAAATACATTTTATAAATGTCATACATTACATTACATTATAAATGTTATCCTTACATTATAAAAGTATTAATTTCTTTCAAAAGTTTGACCCCAAAGTTTTGAATGGTTTGTATTATCACTATTGAGATGGATAAAGTCAGATTTGGCTTGTGAACAACAATGCAAGTTTACTAAGTTGGCTTATTGTTTTGGTCACTCCCTGTATTGCACAGGGCATAGCCAAACTATATAGTGCTTTTAACCGTAAATGCTTAAAGGGATAGTTAACCTTTAGTTGGTCCCCATTGACTTGCATAGTGTTTTGTTTTTCACTATGGAAGTAAGTGGGGACTAGCAACGGAAGGTGAACTATCCCTTTAAAGGATTTAGAGTTAAAAGGTTACCCAAAGTGTTTATAGAAAGTTTCTATAATATCACAGAAGGATTTTATTTGTCAGTCGACCAGGCCATTGGACACATCGCACATTATTTGTCAATTGACACAGTTTGGACACATCCCAGAGCGTCTCAGACAACAGCACTCCTGTGCCTGGCTGAGAAAGGACAGCGGTAATGAAGTCTATCGTGAAATTGTCTCGATTGATGGCGTTATTAGATTTGATTTGGTGCCGCACATTCTAATGTGATTTTAATCTTGATTGTAATGCGATCCACTGACTGAGGATAGATTGAGTCTCCGAACGCACGACCAAACGAGCCAAAGTGACACGCGTTTTCCATTAAGACCCAATGGGCCATTATCAATGATTTTGATCCTGCTATTTTTAGATGCAGCATTTGAGGGCTGGCAGGAGTGTTAATGCGCTCAGAGTTTTCATAATGCATTATGATGCCCGCGTGGAGCACGTTTTGTAAGTGCCAAACTAAAAAGCCTTGAATTCATTAGCGCTCTAGCTGCGCACAACCGCACAAAAGATAGACGGGCTAAACCCTGAACCACTCAATGCGCATCAGCCCTTTTCACACGAGCCATTAGCGGAGCAAAGCACTCTACGCTCTCATAATGGATCCTGTGTTTATTGTGTTGCTTCAAAATGCACCATGTGATTACAGGACGATGCTGAATTTGAGTGTGCGTCGGTCCATTCACTGCATAGGAGGAGCATCTGACCGTGAGCATCACACAATACAGAGAGCTTTTTGGAGCTGTGACATTGTGGTCAGGAAAACCGGGTGGTTGGTGGTTCAAGCCCCACAAGGTGCAGGCCGTGAACCAATACCATTGTGCACAAGGCTCTGAACCTGAAGTTTATTCCAGGAGAACTGAGGGTGATTGTCCTGCACTGAAAAAAATTGGTGTAAGATTTACTTTGACTTACAAATAGTACATTTCACAGATAATTACAAAGAAACTACATTAAACACATTCAATGAACCATCATTTTGACCTAGGCTAGAGAGGTCAAGGTTTGGTGATAAAATAGCACTGAAAATATAATAATTTTTCTTTTATCTAGGTCAGTAATTTTTGACCCACAACACTAAATTGGGCAAAGTATTTTCAGCACAGCACAGGACTTTCTGACATAGACAAACTGCAAGTGTATTGTGAAATGTACTTAATCGTTGTTTTATTTGAATGTAATGTGTCTGCTATGCTGGTAAACTCATTTCAGTATCTCTTTAGATTATTTTTATTGCTCATATGCTGTTTTGTTATCATATTCTGTGTGACAGGGGTTGTTTCAGTGTGTCTCTTTCCATCTGGCAGACAGCGTTTAGGTAAACGAGTTTGTCTCAGGTGAGCGGAGCATGTCATTGCTCGGCCTGTGATCAATTATGATAAACGATGACAACAGCTTCGTGATTTATACTGTTATTAAACAGCACAGTCTATGAATCTGCATGGCCCATACATTCAGAGACGGAAGTAAAAATGCTGTGCATCTGACTTAAACACAATATATCCCAACACATGTAACGCAGAACATGCTGTGAACAAATTGAAGTTCTTGGGAAGGATTTATGGCCATAGAAATCCCAGAATGCTGTGTTGCAGCTAAATGAGTGATAGCTTCATTAAGAGCTCGTATGAATCACTCTCTCCCCCACGCATCTAAGTCTATCCTCACATCCTCAGTTCCTTTGTTTCTATCTTCTGTCAATATCGCTGCCGTAACGGACCTGGCTAATGCGGAGTATTGCAGGATGGAGGCATTTTAGAGCCCACCGCTGTGCTTCATCCCACGGCAGGTCTGATTTATGAGCCAGGTGGCTCTGCCTGTCTCTCTGGAGCTGGAGACAGGGGGATGCTGTCTAACACCCCGTCCTGTCTCTCTGTGTCAGGAGAGACAGACAGCATCTGCCTGAAAATGAACCACGTTTCACTGAGAGGCATTCAGAGGCTAGCAGGGTAAATCTCACAAAACCTGTCAAGAACAATCTCATTCTCAAAAATACAGTGATATATTATTTAAATCCTAAAGCATTTGTAGTATTTGTTGCATGTATATTGATTGAAATAAATATGAATACATTCATATATAAAATATTATATTTATATTTTTATTTAAAATACTATGTTTTTTTAATTATGGAATATTAATATTTATATTTATTATAATATTTGAAAATACACACACACACGACACACACATATATTAATTTGTGACAGTAATGAGAAGTAATACTCATTATTAAAGGAATAGTTCACCCAAAATGAAAATTTCCTGAAAATTCATTTTGTTTCTTAATAAGAACAGATTTGGAGAAATTTACCATTCCATCACTTCCTCTGCAGTGAATGGGTGGCGTCAGAATGAGAGTCCAAACAGCTGATAAAAATATCACAATATTACACAAGTAATGCAAGTAATCCATAAACTGTGTGTTTGTAAACAAATGCGCCATTAAACCATGTTTTTAACTTCAAACTGTTGTTTCCTGCTAAAATAAAACTCATCTCGTCTGAATCAGGAGAGAAATATGCACGGATCAAGAATAGTTTACAAGCGAAAACAGTCCAAAATAGTTCTAAACAAACATGTTGGTGTATTTTGATGTGAGAGGACAAAAGAGGATGGACTGTCACTGCAGGAAGCATTAATATGGATTATAGAAGCGCTCGGTATTAATGATGGGTTTGTTTCTTACAAATACACAGCTTTTCACTTCACAAGATGTTAACTGATGGACTGCAGTGGTGTGGATTATTGTGATGTTTTTATCAATGGTTTGGACTCTCATTCTGACGGCACCCATTCACTGCAGAGGATCTATTGGTGAGCAAGTGATGTAAATTTTTTAAATCTGTTCCGAAGAAACAAACTCATCTCCATCTTGGATGGAGTACAATTTTAGCAGATTTCCATTTTTGGGTGGACTATTGTTTGACTGAATAACTGTGTTCACAAAAGATCAATACCGATGTATACTCAGTTATACCCTTTTCTTTTACTTTTAATGGCCAATGACAGAATTTTTTGTAATACTTTAATATGTATGTATACAGTATACACTCACCTAAAGGATTATTAGGAACACCATACTAATACTGTGTTTGACCCCCTTTCGCCTTCAGAACTGCCTTAATTCTACGTGGCATTGATTCAACAAGGTGCTGAAAGCATTCTTTATAAATGTTGGCCCATATTGATAGGATAGCATCTTGCAGTTGATGGAGATTTGTGGGATGCACATCCAGGGCACGAAGCTCCCGTTCCACCACATCCCAAAGATGCTCTATTGGGTTGAGATCTGGTGACTGTGGGGGCCATTTTAGTACAGTGAACTCATTGTCATGTTCAAGAAACCAATTTGAAATGATTCGAGCTTTGTGACATGGTGCATTATCCTGCTGGAAGTAGCCATCAGAGGATGGGTACATGGTGGTCATAAAGGGATGGACATGGTCAGAAACAATGCTCAGGTAGGCCGTGGCATTTAAACGATGCCAAATTGGCACTAAGGGGCCTAAAGTGTGCCAAGAAAACATCCCCCACACCATTACACCACCACCACCAGCCTGCACAGTGGTAACAAGGCATGATGGATCCATGTTCTCATTCTGTTTATGCCAAATTCTGACTCTACCATCTGAATATCTCAACAGAAATCGAGACTCATCAGACCAGGCAACATTTTTTCAGTCTTCAACCGTCCAATTTTGGTGAGCTTGTGCAAATTGTAGCCTCTTTTTCCTATTTGTAGTGGAGATGAGTGGTACCCGGTGGGGTCTTCTGCTGTTGTAGCCCATCCGCCTCAAGGTTGTGCGTGTTGTGGCTTCATAAATGCTTTGCTGCATACCTCGGTTGTAACGAGTGGTTATTTCAGTCAAAGTTGCTCTTCTATCAGCTTGAATCAGTCGGCCCATTCTCCTCTGACCTCTAGCATCAACAAGGCATTTTCGCCCACAGGACTGCCGCATACTGGATGTTTTTCCCTTTTCACACCATTCTTTGTAAACCCTAGAAATGGTTGTGCGTGAAAATCCCAGTAACTGAGCAGATTGTGAAATACTCAGACCGGCCCGTCTGGCACCAACAACCATGCCACGCTCAAAATTGCTTAAATCACCTTTCTTTCCCATTCTGACATTCAGTTTGGAGTTCAGGAGATTGTCTTGACCAGGACCACACCCCTAAATGCATTGAAGCAACTGCCATGTGATTGGTTGATTAGATAATTGCATTAATGAGAAATTGAACAGGTGTTCCTAATAATCCTTTAGGTGAGTGTATGTCTTTTTGTTTTATCTTCACGCTCATATTTATCAGTGTTGTTGGGTGGCTGAAGCCTATGTTTTGGTTACAGACACGTGTCCTCTCACATGAGACGGATGATTATAGTTTGTTTATGGGAACTGTTGTGTTGTGAAATTAAAATAGTCTGGTGCAAACTTCATTATGGGAATAGATGAGAGTAAATCACATCTTCCTGTTGAGATTAGAAAAACGTTTGTCACAAAGTGAGTTGAAATGCAACACTGATGATTGCCCCGTCACATCAAGGGAATTTATAATGCTCTACTGTACAGTATCATTCATGCCACCTTTTGTTATGCATTTCCCAACTGACATTTTTTTGTCCTGTCTGGGTCTGTTTTTCTTGCTTTCTTTACTCGCCGTGTTTATATGTTTTAAATTCATTCAGCATTTTTTCTTTGTTGACAAATAATCAGTAAAATACATTTAGGAAAAGTCCAACAAAATAACATATGAGCCGTTTTATTCATTTGATCATGCATAATGAATATGCATAATTTATAAGTTCATTCATTCCATGGGATTTGAACCCATGACCCTGGCGTTGCTAGCGCTGCTGCTTTTCTGTTCATTTTATTTTAAGTTTGCCTAACCTCTTAGCAACATTTGAGACATGTCTAAATGCATTTCATTTCTGAAAATAAATATAAAATGATTATGAAAATGTGGGATACATTCAAATACTCTTTTTGTTGTTTACAATAAAAATTATTTAATAATTAAAAACAGTTTGTTTGTTTTTTTTACTACAGAGAATTGTGCCACTTATGGAGTGGTTTGGCTGGAGCACTAGTGCTCTCCCACGCTGTTTCTTTTCTTTGTCTCAATTCCAAAGCACAAACCAGAGAACCTTGTGGGAATTTTAAATGGGTTTCATTGTGATCATTTTGGCAGTGTTGAATTAGTGTGAACACAAGTCAGAGAAATCAAATTTGACCCTGTGTGCTTCTGTAATGCACAGACCTGGTCTTGTTTTACCATATTTGTTGCAGATGAACAATTAAACATGTTTGTCTTTGTTTAATCTGGTTTATTGTTAAATTTTTCATCACCATGTGATAACTTAGTGAACCTGACATGACTTTCCCTTTTCAATATGAGATGCTATTCACAAGCCAAATGACTTCTTTAATCTGACATATTTTTGAAGTGAAACAGGAAATAAAAGCATATTTTATCCATCAGGAATTGGGTTGGTCTTGGAAAATGGGGATGAAAATCGTACAGAATTTTATGTTGGATGTCTATTTCAAAGGATTGTCAATTAAAGTTAACATTCTGTACAACCAAAGAGTTTGTAAATCAGTCTGAAGCTAAGTTTTTTTAAAAAATTATACTGTCATTGAAAGCATTGAATTCAAGTTCATAGAGTTAATTACACCCTGATGCTTTGTCACAGTTTCTGCACATTATTAGTTACAGTAATGTACTGTTGATGTATGCCTGAGGTGCTGTGATGCTAATTTGCAGTCACATCACTTCATACATGCGGAGTGTCTAACCAGACACTGGTAGACTGTAATTAGTCACTAGCTCTAGCACACTATATAGATTGATATATTGATTCCGTGCAATTAGCTGAGACAATGTAGACCCCATCTTATTGATTTATCAGATAGTAGCTTGCAATCTGTCATCTGAATGTCGTGGGCATGTGCGATGGGATCAAGCGTTGTGTCCTAAGTGCTTAGGTGTGGTTTATTTGGGGCTTCATTTCCAGTAAAAATCTCAAGAGTGGTCAGTTCAATTATTGTTCATTTCCTTAAATTCATTTTCATCCTGTTAGTGAAGAAAAAAACACTGTTTGAGAACCTTCCTCTGAAGAGCATTTTACCAAAGCGAACTGTGATGGAAGTGAAAATGCCAGCACAGAAAACAAAAACAGATGCAACTGATGAAAAATGACTGTAAAATTATAATTGTACATATTCACAGAGAAATGTCAAAGAAACAAGCAGATGAATATCAGTGTAATATTCTTTTTCTCCACCAGATCCTCCTGTTGTGGATCCAGTCCTGCTGGATGTTCGTTCTCAAACATTTTCGACAGTCAATCTCCGATGCCTGGTTCTCAAGTCCAATCCAAACCGAATAGCCAGCGCTCGCTGGTATCGTAATGCGCTGCCCATTCGAACCCCAACGGTGGATCCTCAAAGTGTCCCTCAGCTCCGGTTCAAACTAGACACCACTAATAACGGCACTTACGAGTGTAGAGTGAGCAATGGAGTCGGGACCTCAACCTGCACCTTCATTGTGTCTGGTGAGTTGTACAAAATGTATGTACTTTGGGTGCTGTACCTTACAGAAACTTTAACCTAAAAATAGATGGGTATTATGTGGGAGAATTGATCTTCATGCTTTCCTGTAGCCTTGGGTCTACTAGTCTTGATATTGGAGGTTTATCAAACTTTGTAAACAGTCAGAAGTATTGTAGTTTGTCTTGTTATTCCTGTTGTGTCAGCACAAGCAGAATGGTTATTTCAGTTTTATCTGTGCTGTAGAAATCCAGGTCTTACAAGGTGGCTAGTTGCATAAACTGCTTAGAGTAGTCTTACAAGTTAGTCATCTAAATTTTGTCTTTAACAAGTCAGTTACATAAAAAGGTAGAATGATCTCATTTGAATCTGAAAAGTAAGGATTCCTGAACTAAACCATATAAAACCACTGTCGTCAAACTGGTTTAAACTGGATCTTGCTTCTGGGATTACATAATCAGTTCTGCTTGCTTTCCTGGAAAATGAGTAGCATTAAAATTAAATTTTGCATATTTTATGTGAAAAGCATCTGTCACAGTTGAGTTGCCAGCTTTGTTAGCTACTACGCTAGTTGACGATGTGCTGTAGAAATCTGCCAAGAAAGGCCAGACGGTGATGTGGCACCATACAGTACATTTCCAAAAGGCCCAGGTGTTTCTGTTCTCTCTGTGGGGGAAAAAAATTGGCTGTCGTCTTGCAGACTTGTAAGGTTTTTCCTTCTCAGTAGGGTCTTATCTTTAGCTTTGCCAACACATCATGACAGCTGAGGGGTGCTAATGCTATCAGCTCGTTCTATCGCCACACTCTAACCGTGCGTTCGCACCGCCGCCGGCGAGAGCGTCAAAGTAGCCGGAAGTCAATCATTTTCAATGTGAGCCGGTGGCGAGGTCCGGCGAGAGTGGCGTAGCGCGTCTTGGACGGTGAGAGCGTCAAGGAGAGTTGAAGTCAGGTCAACTTTATGGTAATGAGCTATGACGTGGTTGGGCGGCAACCAATCGGAATTTAGAAGTCCTCCGCTTGAGAGGGTTCCAGAGAACGCAGTCCTGTAAACTTTGATTCCGACTGTATTAGTTCCCAAACATTTTCACGCTAGAACGTTTGTTTTTCAGCGGAAATGAAATTAATTTGCTCAAAACAACACTGATTTGACCAATTGCATTTAGGCTACACTTCAACCAGGACAGTAATGTTAATGTTAATTAAAGACCTAGGCTAGTAAACGTCTTCTATAAACTGCAAGTTGAAATTAGACTAACTTATCACTTAACCATGAACACAAAAACACACCACACAAATGGCCTTTATTGGTTTATTTCGTTAGCAAACATGTAACTATAATTAAGTTCTTTCCATCGATCAATTTCTTACTTTCGCAATTGAAATATTTAATGAGGTTAACTTATACCCTACTTGTGGTCAGTCTACACAAGATCAACCTGCTTGTTTCCTTTGCGGCTCCTTTAAATACAAGACCAAGCGTTCGATCGTCAGAGCGTCAACAAATCTTTGTATAGCATTGTTGGCAGGGCGGCCAGAGCGAATTTTGACGCTCTTGTCGGCGGCGGTGTGAATGCACAGTTATATGACTGCTGTTATACTGTAGGCCTAGCTGCTATGCAACATACAGATTTGGCAATATGGTAAAAGAAATTGTGTCGCAACATTTAGCATTCTGTTGTCCATACTATGATTATTATGAAAAGCATTTATGATTAAATATACCCCAGCTAGCAAAATGATGTTTTCAGAAGGTTTGCTAACGTTTCCATTAAGTTGTGAAAAATTTATTTCTGAAAGTTCTCTGAATATTCTCTGAATGTTCAAAATGTCCATTTTTTTTGTGTGTTACTGTATTTTGGTTAAAATTTTGCTTACCATAAGTTCCTGTAAGGGACATAGTAACAGCCAAAAACATAAAAACTGACTTCAACACAGCATAACTGCTTACAAGTGTTTTTTTTCCTCACAAAAATTACTTAAAATATATAATTTATCCAACATCTGTGGCACAAGACAAAATTTGAAAAATATTTATTATTGCAATTCCGTTTGGTGAAACTAAATTAAACAGTTCTCATTTAATGAAATGCTCGTCTTTCATTTACGCTCTAGATAATTGGTTCTCACCCGGTGGGTCATGACACAATAATGGCTTTTTTCTGCAATAATAAAATACAATTAACTATGCATACCAAGAATGGCAAACAAATTTACCACATTATCTTTAATGTAACAGCTATGTCTAGAAGCAGAACCACTGTTATTTCAGTTGAATAGCCACCTTATTTTATAACATTTTATTCAGTCCACTATGCTGCTTGATATAGCAAACTGTTTTTCTTATGATATTATTTTAATGCATTGACATAATTATAAACACACCAGTTTGTAGTGCAAAGCATTGCACATTCACAGGAAATAACTTACATCCGCATTGCAAAATAAGGTGGCTAAGATGGTAGTAGTTTATCTTTTTAAAGTATTTGACTAATTAGTTATGCACTGTTTTGGTTTGTTTGTTCATTTAGCTCAACCGTATAATGCAGAATTTTACTACGACACTCCAAACCCCATTCGCACCTTGAAGAACAATTATTCCTACATCTTACAGTGGACACAGAAAGAGCCCGGCGCCGTGGACAAAATCATTGGATACTGGATCAATGTCCAACAGGTAAAGCTAACACCCACAAACACTGGAAGCTTCATATTTACTGCTTTTTTCTTTCTTTCTTTCTTGACTCGGTGGGAGGGGGATGAGTTGAATAAGTGTGTTTGTAATAGGAGTCAGGGGAATAGTGTGCTCTATGTAGGGAGCAGACAGCGGATCGATCACTGCTTGTACTGCATTAAAGAGACTCTCAGAACCCCACCGGCCCAACACAAGAACACACAAGCAGCCTGATTGGGTCTGTATTTCATCCCTGCTGGAAAAAAAAGAAAAGAAGCCATACACCCTAAGGTGCTCTTTTAAGGAACATGGTCAAGCAGGTCCCCACCAGCTTGTAGTCTATGTGATAAACGAAGAGTTTGGATTAAAATACCGTTGCTAGAAGCCATTCTTAGGTCATGTTTCTTCTCTAACAGTGACATTGATGAAGTAAATTGACTTTTAGGGTCAAGCTCATAGGACGAAAATATTGGTGTTAACACAAATAAGTCGCAAACTGAAGTTGCATATTTATAGCATGCGCAAAACCTATTGTGTTTAGTAGCTTGAGTTCTCGTCCACAGAGATGAATATGTCCTCATTGTGTCCATCAGACTCGACTTTGCCAGATGGGATTGGATGCTCATGTATAGCTAACTTTATCTCACATGCAAGCCGCTGCAATTCACACAGTTCCTGCCTTTTGACCTTCATCCCTGAGTCAGCAGTGTTGAGGCCGCATGAATATCTGCTTTGAATTCCTGTACATGGTTTAGTGGAGCATTGTCCACAGTACAGTGTCTGGATGGTTTGCTAAAAGGTTTTATCTTCAGAGCAGGTCCATAACCCCCATAGACGTTGAGGAGGACAACCCCCCCCCCTCCCCTCCCCTCCCATTTTATATTTAACATTTACAAAAGTTACATATTTAGGCTTATAAGTGGTCTAACAGTACTCGTCAATGTTAACTGTTCCCAACTGAACTAGAATTAAAGTGTAATGCTTCGGTTTTTAACTGTGAAAAAGTGCAACAAGATGTAAACTAAACATTTAGTATTTGCTGTTTCACAATGAAAATGTAACAATAGTAATACAAACGAAAATACAGGTTGTAATTTACGTGATTCATATACTTTATTGTAGAATGTGATGAGACAAGAATCATTTTCAGCATATTAGGCATACAAATAAGACTGAATGGATGCATATTTAAAAAACAAAACAAAACCTATATATTTGCACTCACCGGCCACTTTATTAGGTACACCTGTTCAATTGCTTGGTAACACAAATTGCTAATCAGCCAATCACATGGCAGCAACTCAATGCATTTAGGCATCTAGATGTGGTGAAGACGACTTGCTGAAGTTGTCCGAGCATCAGAATGGGGAAAAAAGGGGATTTGAACGTGGAATAGTTGTTGGTGCCAGACGGGCTGCTCTGAGTAGTTCAAAAACTGATTTTCATGCACAACCATCTCTAGGGTTTACAGAGAATTGTCTGAAAAAGAGAAAATATCCAGTGAGCGGCAGTTGTGTGGACGAAAATGCCTGATTGATGTCAGAGGTCAGAGGAGAATGGGCAGACTGGTTAGAGATGATAGAAAGGCAACAGTAACTCAAATAACCACTCGTTACAACCAAGGTATGCAGGATACTATCTCTGAACGCACAACACGTCAAACCCTGAAGCAGATGGGCTACAGCAGCAGAAGACCACACCGGGTGCCGCTCCTGTCAGCTAAGAACAGGAAACAGAGGCTACAATTTGCACAGGCTCACCAAAATTGGACAATAGAAGATTGGAAAAACGTTACCTGGTCTGATGAGTCTCGATTTCTGCTGCGACAGTCAGATGGTAGGGTCAAAATTTGGCGTAAAGGACACGAAAGCATGGATCCATCCTGCCTTGTCTCAATGGTTCAGGTTGGTGGTGGTGGTGTAATTGTGTGGGGGATATTTTCTTGGCACACTTTCGGCCTCCAATTGAACATTGTTTAAATGGCACAGCCTACCTGAGTATTGTTGCTGACCATGTCCTTCACTTTATGACTACAGTGTACCCATCTTCTGATGGCTACTTCCAGCAGGATAATGCACCATGTCACAAAGCTAATATCATCTCAGACTGGTTTCTTGAAAATGACAATGAGTTCACTTTACTCAAATGGCCTCCACAGTCACCAGACCTCAATCCAATAGAGCACCTTTGGGATGTGGTGAAACGGGAGATTCGCATTATGGATGTGTAGCCGACAAATCTGTGGAAACTGTGTGATGCTATCATGTCAATATGGACCAAAATCTCTGAGGAATGTTTCCAACATCTTGTTGAATCTATGCCACGAAGAATTAAGGCAGTTCTGAAGACAAAAGGGGGTCCAACCCGGTACTAGCGAGGTGCACCTAATAAAGTGGCCAGTGAGTGTATGTGTGTGTATGTATGTATGTGTATATATATATATATATATATATATATATATATATATTTTTTTTTTTTTTTCAACAGTTCCTTTTGTTTACAAAAATAATTTTCCCCTTAAATTAATGTAAATACTTTATTTAATTCCTTTAAAAAGACCACTACCAATGGGGTCTTTCAAATAAAAAGGTTTGTTGAAGACATGGCTTGCTTCAGAGTCTTTTTAGATGCAGAAGGAAAGCAGAAGTTATTTATCTGTACTTTTATTATTTTTTTATTTTGTTTCAGAAATGAGCTTGCAGCATACAAAGCAGCTAGCTTACCTTGAAAAATGCGCAAATACATTTTTAGCAACTTTTTTTTTGTATGAAACATACAAGTACTGTCATTGTTTTTGTCATTCAAAAACGTATATGAGACATTACAGAATGCGTCTAGTCAAGCGTATGAAGATATAACACTGTTATGATAAGCACTAACTATTCTGCAAAACATGAACTTTGTTCAGAAACTTATTGATCTGTTTACACTGTAAAAACTCCTATACCTAATCAGAATTTTATGTAATTATGTAGTTAAAATATCTATAATGCTCCTTTAACAAGATACATTTTCTTGAGAAGCATAACTTAAGACTTGTTTTCTGAGACTATATCTTGAATGTAAGGGTATTTTGTTTTACTGCACTGGCAGATTTTGTGACTTGTTTTTAACTTCTTAACACAAGAACAAATATTTGCCAGTGGAGTAAAACAAAATACACCCATATTAAAGATACATTCTTTGAAAACAAGCCTTTATATGTTATGCAGTGTTATTTCTCAAGTAAACCGGCATTGTTTTAAGCATATTTTAACTGGAAAACAAGTCAAAACAGTTATGCCGCTTTTAGTACTTTCTTTTGGTCAAAAAGCATCTCGAGTATCCTTCACGAGGGAGGCAATCCCATAATGCATTACACAAGCTGAATGAAGAAATCTATGATTTAGTACTGAAATTAATTGAAAAAAATAAGCCAGTGTTTAATCATTTACAGGCAACGTTTCGATTAAATAAAGTACATCTTTGAAGCGTTCACCGGGATTCCCTCCCGTGGAAATCTGGCCACTCTACACAACAAACAAAGACCCTCTAAACATCTCGGGACGACCCCGGCAGTGATCGCGGTCGGACGGGAGCGTGTTATTGGCGCATCGACGCTCCCTTGCCACAGAAACCGTGTGTGCTTTGTGACTCTTCATCAGATTTTTTGATTCCGACGTCCTAATCATCTATTCATAGAAACCTGGCCCAGAGGGGGGCGGTAGGAACGGAAGAGCGCCGATGAATTATGGAAGGAGGCAGGAATCAAAGCGAATGGGGAGGGGGAGATTAGCCACTTGTCTTTGTGTGCATGAATAGCTAATCTTCCCCTCTTTAAAACCTTACCTTAAGTAAGAGTCTACAGGGACCAATGAATTAACATCCTGACTTTTATGAGCGCGCGCGTGTGTGTGTGTGTGTGTGTGTGTGTAGTGGAGAGGGAGACAGATTATAGATGAGCTTCTCAGTAGACTCAGTTGAGTATATGTGCATATTTGATCATAGTAGAATAACAATGAGTGTCTGTGTGTGAATAGTGAAATATAGTTCATTCTGTTTGTGTGTGCATCTATACGGTCAGGACCGTGCGTTGGCGTGTTCATCTGTGTATGAATTTGTCCAAGGTGTGAATGTGCTGTGCTGCTTTGCAGTGGTAATGTTGATAAATGTTTTATAGATGTTGCTCTGAGGAATGTAGACAAGAAAGGGAAAAGAGAGAGGGGTAATGAGCTGAAGAAAGCAGTGCCATTGTTTCTCACAGAGACGAGAATGTTCAATACAAAGAGTTTCAGTCTCTTGTTACTAATCTAGTATTGGGAATGTCACAAGATATAGTATATGCACGAGAATAGAAAGTAAATTAACAGCGTATCAAGTACATACTTAATATAGAGATATGATAAATCAACAAGTTTTTTTGACAGATAGATGGGAGAGTTGTATTCAGAAAAAAAAAAAATATTACTCACTTTTTAATGTACTTCACATGCTATGTAACATCACAACTTTACTTGCCTTTTTTATTTGTTGTTTTTAAATGATTTTATTTTTTATTTTTACTGTCATATAAAATTATTTGTAAAAAACATTTTACTTTTTTGTCTGATTATTATGATTTAATAATAATAATAATAATTATTATTATTATTCTTTCCACTTTGAAATCAATCAGGGATGCATAAGAATTTTTATAACAGAATGCAGTTTTATTTATTTTTTTAATTTATTGCATTTCTGCTTTTGCCTTCAGTCATAAAAACAACTAATAATAATAATTGTTGTTGTTGTTACTAATACAATCCATTTTTATATTCATTTATTTATTAGAAATAAATTGTTTAATTTTGTTTTGTAATATTTGTTATATTTTTGTTTGTGTTTGTTTTTTTTGTCACATTTGTTTGCTTTTTTGCCTCTCTTGCCTCCTTGGAGAAAATGCTGTTACAGTTGTGCATTCTTTCTTTCTTTACTTAAATGTTTTTCTTTACCTCCGTCACACTTTCATATAACAGGTGCGCAGAGCACTTTCATTTCCTCAGAACTTTTCAAAAGGAGAACAAGAACAGTCTCTCGTTTCTGAAACGAGCGCTGTTTTCAGAGACCGCAGGAAACACCGAGCCTCATTTGTAAAGCTGTGCCGCTTGTTTACCATTGCAGAAGTCCCTTCAGAATACCGATTATTATTTTGGGCTCATTTTTTGCAGTTCGCTTTTTTCCATTGAACTGATGCTAACAAGCTAAACTCCATATTCAGACATTGTTGTAAATTTGCTGAAAAACGACAAACCCAGTTTAATCCTTTAAACATGCTCTGTGCCATATGTTACTCAACCACCGGAGACTCAAACAGCTGTCCGCATCCGAACCCGAGCACCGATGACAGACCTCCGATCAGTGGGGTGAACCACCTCAGGAGAGAGAGAGCGAGTGAGTGTGCTTGAATACATTTACACGTCTTTATTGAGCCGTACCTGCAGGGGGAATCCTGCGGCAAGAGAAGCGAGGTTCACAGGCCTCTGCTCACACCTCGCACACCTGTGATATTACAAGAAGTTGAGATCTTACAGCTGTGTGTGTGTGTGGTATATAAAGCCCTGTGCGATTTGATGTAACCCTTTTTGCTAGTTCTTCATGCTTTAATGATTCAGTATGTACCATATTCCTAAAGACCAGCGATCAAGATCCAGACTTATAGACCCGTCAAAGCCCAGCAGACCGAGACCTGTTACTCCAACAACCATTTTAATGAACTGAGAACATGCTGAATATATAGCTGTTCAGAGTCATGGATTTATTGTGAATTTTGATATCATTTGCTGACTTGAGGTACTCTTACAACCTGACCTAGACAAAAATGTGTCAATTCATATTTTCACATATGGACAAGTTTGTGTTTATTGCAATATTATTATGTTTAAGTGTTTTGTTATTGCAGTTAAATTATTTTTTTCTTTTGGCTTATTCAGAATTGAGTGTATGTGAGTTTGGTAACACTTTAGTATAGGGATCAGTTCTCATTATTAACTAATTGCTTAGCATGCCTATTATAAACGTATTGGCTGTTTATTAGTACTTATAAAGCACATATTCTGCATAACCATATCCTACATTCTTAATCCTACCCAATACTTAAACTTAACAACTATCTTACTATTAATGAGTAGCAAATTAGGTGTTTATTGAGGCAAACGTCATAGTTAATGGTTTGTTAATTGCGAGAAATTGGCCTTAAAATGAAGCGTGACCATGATTTTTAACTAATTCATTAATTCAGTGAATTTATTGAAATGGTTATTCTGAGTAATTCTGAATTTACTGTATATAATCTTTATCTGATTTTATAATTATAGCCAGAATATTTCATATCAAGACTTGATTTCTCTTAATTGATTCAGTATTTGACCAATGAATGCCATGCTGTATTTTTATATGGTTAGATAACTAGTTCCCTTCATAAAGGTTCAAATATATTCAAATAATATAATCATTTATTTCTGACATTGCCTTCATGTTTGCTCTTCAGACAGATTTATCTATCACCTGCAGCGTCTTTAGAGGCAGAGCTGATAGGAGAGAATGAGAGATGTGTTTATATTTACCCAGAATGCCTTGCTGCAGGTCAACATGTGACAAACCAAATTATGTCAGAACTTTTACTCCTTGACATGCGGTGAAACTAAAGCTCATTGTGATCAGGTCTTTATCAATACAATGATGCTGTTATTGTTGGCACATATGTGTTTCTTATATAAAAACAAACAACATCAAAAACAGGTTGATTTGTAGTAGTCGAAGAGTTATGACAGAAAAAAGAAATTCAGTAGCCCCTGGTCTTTTTTAATGGATGTGTGACTGATGAAGAGGACAGGAAGTAGTATATATGTACCGACGACTGATACATTACCAGGTGTGTGGAAACAAGCAGAAAAGAACAAATCACTGAATGAAAAAAGACATTTGGAGGTGAAAGAGATCACGGGAGGTAGAAAGCACAGGTGCGTGAGTACAGGCTTTACATCTGAGGGCTAAATGTTCTCATTAATATAGTGAAACATCGTAATATTTTATTTGTACACACTAGGTAAAATGCAAATCTTTACATGGCAAAAAAATTATATATTACTATAATTCAGTAACATGCATATTTTATTTGGTACAAGCTGTTGTTTGGCTTTTAATATTGTTAATTTTGTTGATATTTTATCCATTTAGTTGGTGATCGGGTGGATAACCTTCCTCAAGTCATCTCGGTCATTGATAGCATTCTTTAGGTCTTGTGTTGGTATCATTCTTGACAACGTCCAACTCATTAGTAATATACTAATAACTAATTAGTATTTAGTAATACAACTATTAGTAATAACTAATATACTGTAGTTATCATTATAGTTATCTTTACACTTGATGTTCTTTGTGTGAATGGACCTTTTCCTCATATCTGATTTCTTTATACATTTCATTCTTCACATTATGTGGATGAATATGTAAGCTTTAGTGTTTCGTGTTTCATACAAACAAATCCTTGGTAAATATCACAGTCATTTCTTTTAAAGAGAGTTGAAATTTAGTCGTTTTTCAATATTTATTCGGACAAAACAAGAAATGAAATGCTATCAGAGTAAAATTAGTTAATTCTTGTGGACCGATGTGAATATGATAGGAGGGTTTTGTTAATATTGACAGGATAATCAGCCAGTCACAGCGATGTGATATGACTTTTTGTCTGTTTTGCATCATATATTTAGGATTATATAAGATTTAATGTCATATTTCATAATATTTAGTTATTGCTTAATTTCTGTAAAATCAATTAGTCTCTCTTTTTTATCTTCTTTCTTCATTAAGCACTGCCACCCTTCCCTTGGAGAAAACACCCCTGGTCTTTGTGTGTGTGTAGGAAGTGTGTGGTGATTTAGATGAGGAGAGATACACAGAAAATTCCTGTTAACAAAGAAGAGCAGCCAAGCAGAGACAATTTATCTGTGACTTTTACAAGGCGCACGTTTGCGCGTACGTGTGTGTGTGTGTGTGTTGGATATGGCTGTTAAGTCTTGGCGTGCATTGTGTGGGCTCAAGTGGGTTTAGTGTTGGAGACGTGGTGGCGCACACTCCATGTTGCCGTGGTGAACGGCCCAGTAAAAGGGGTTACGGTGGCACTTAATTAGACAGATAACAAATTTTGTCTTTGACCCTCACTAGCCAAGTTAACATCACAGCTACACTTCTACTTCCTGCCTGGAAAAGGGGGAAGAAAGGATAAGTTTCACACACACTTATTCACATGTGTAGTGTTTGGAGGGAATGCCGGCGGGTTTACCTGCTGCCCGGGTCTCCATGCGAAGCTGAAGATAATTTCTCATTCCATTGTGCACTGTTTCCATGAGGCTGCTGCCATGTTTCCCATAATTCCACATGGAAAAGCCTGGACTGCCAGAGTGCTGCTGGCCCTGTGATTACCACACATCCTCCGGGAGTGAGAGCTGACCTGGAACAGCTCACTGCACATTCGTTTCATAATATGATACAGATAATAGAATGAGATATAGAACTGGAACCTGTTCATTTGAATGAATGGAAGAAATCAAAAGCTAAATATGGTCCATATATATTAGCAATATGTTTGGCCATTTTCCATATGGAAAAAAAAAAATTTGATTTTTTTTTTAAATCAATTTAAAATGTACAGAAATGGATTGGTAATATATATTTTGAAATATACATTTATTTATGTTGTCCAAGATGAGGTTCCTTAAAAAATGCATTTTAAGATTGAAAATATTTTTATTTTTTAATAAATTGTCATTTGAAGTTTCCATTCCTTGAGTCAACAATGAGAATGCCATGCTTTATATACAACAAAATCAAGCTTGCATTTATGCAAAAGTTTGCTTTGCATTAGCTGCAAGTGTTTGGACTTGCATAGTGTTTTTATAAAACTGTATTATGCAGCAGTAAATGCTCTCTTTTACAAGTAACATTTTCAAGGTAAAATCACAAAACTCAAGCAAAAGAAAACAAACACAAACAAAATGCCAACGTTTCGTTAAAGTATCCTCAGAAACGTCTCAAAGCCAGCAGCATTCAGAAGCCACGTGAGATGTCCTATGGGAAAGCAAAGTACCTCAAAGTCGAGAATGACAAGTTGATCTGTTTCACCAAGTGTTCTTAGTCAGCACACTGCTGTTGTGCCTGAGGAAAGACTTCTGAACCTTCTTACAGCGGGCGGCTGGATAGCAGCTGACCTTGCACTCAGCAAATCACTGCAATGATGGCTTTCTGTGGTTTCGTGCAGGTTAGAGATGTATGTGTGACGCAACCAGTTTCCAGTGTAAATTTTCAGTCCTCTCTGAAAGTGAAAATGCTTATGGTGAAAAGTCCTATGGTCAGAAGAGCGATTGACTGTGTCCATGAAGTCCTGTTCTTCCAGTTCTTAATGTTGGATGATTCTGTTAAATACCAGTTGAGGAATAATAGTAGTTGTTGTATCATTATTGTTCCATAAATACTGTATTAGAGCTTAATGATTTAAGTGACTATGAATGCAACTTTTTTTAACAAGGTATAAATCATTCATATGTTGTACACAGATGGAAACTTGAGCTTGAAAGATATAAAAAATGATTTCTTGAAAAAGGTGGAAGTATAAAATGTAGTAATATACATATTTAATGTATAAACAGTACCATTCATAAGTTTGGCTCACTAAGCTGTTTTTAAAAACAATACTTTTGTTTGGCATTAAATAAAGAAAAAAACATGTATAATTTCACAAGTAAATGCAGATTACAAACACACACACACACACACATATTAGCAATGATAGAATTATATTTAAATTGCAAAAATATAAGGATGTGCATTTATACTTTGAACTGTGATTGAACTGTCATTTTGAAAAAAATATAATGGTTTCCACAAAAATGTTAAGCAGCACAACTCTTTGCAACACTGATAATAATGACAAATATTCCTTACTGATTTAAGTTGCAATAATATTTCAGTTGCAAAAATGTTACTATATTTAAAGTCCACTCCAAAAAGTGATAAGTTTACTTAACTTAAAAAAATTGAGGAAACCCCTTGAATTGTCAAGTTCACTTAATTTATTTATTTTATTATTATTATTTACTTGATAATTTTAAGGCAACAGGTTTCCTCATTTTTTTTTAAGTTCAGTCAACTTATCACTTTTTACAGTGTGCAATGCTGTTTCAAAGTATTACTATTTTGCTGTATTTTTTGTTATTAAATGTAGCCTTGGTGAGCTTAACAGGCTTTCAGAAATGTAAAAACCTTACCGACCCCAAACTTTTGAATGGTAGTGTATATGATTTCATATGTTAAATAAAGATATTAAACGGTAATTAATTCAGATCCTGATCATAGCATGATTAAGCCATTTAACCCTTTTCTCTCTTGTGTGTTTGCAGAACCGACAGACGATTTTGTCCAAACAGATCACCACTAAAGAGCCGGTGAAAGGTGTGCTGATGTCCTACACGCTGACAGACTTGCGTATTCCCCTGTCATATGAGGTCAGCCTCGCTCCCATAACCAGCTTCGGCACCGGAAACACAATCACGCGCACCATCCAGTACTCCGAGCGTAAGTCACCTTCCAGTTACACACCATACAGCAGTGGTCAACTTATCACTTTTTACAGTGTAGGATGCAGATGTAAATTTATGTTCATTATCAAAATCAGTAACATCTGTAAAAATTGGCAACAACCTCCTTTTTTATTTGGTGAAATTACGAGTTTTATTAATTACATTTCATTACTCCTTTAATACACATATACATTAATATAATACATTTGATATAAATACCCCACATTTTTGTCACAATACCATGGTGCAGTTAATGTTACTACAGTAAATCCATGGTAAACGATGGCAATTTGTAGATTGAAAAGCCTTCTGACTGTATCGTTGCAGACAGTGTTTTTCTGCTGTTTATCAGCGCTGTTTTATCTGGATTTAAACTAGTTTATATCAGTTGACTGATATGGACTTATACTAGTTTATACCAGTCATTTTTGTTCTTCGCTGAATTCAAGCGCTTCTCACTGGATCTCACAGCGCTGTTAAGTGGTTGTGTGATCGGTGATTAAACACATCTGCTCTAGTCAGCTCGCTCTGCGCCGCTGTTTGAACCGAGCGGATATGGTCCGTGTGGCGCGGTTCAAATGAGTAGCGCTGTTTTGTTCTGCTTTTGCCGCATAAACATTAAATTGAATATTTATCAAACTTGTTTTATCGAGGAAATTATATCACTATAATTATAGTTATCGTTTTATCGCCCAGCCCTACGTCAAGGTATATCTGCTCCCGCGCCCCCCAGGTTGGGACCACTGCCATACAGTATGAAGTGAAGTGACATACTGTCAAATATGGTGACCCATACTCGGAATTCGTGCTCTGCATTTAACCCATCCATCGTGCACACACACAGCAGTGAACACACACACACACCGTGAACATACACCCGGAGCAGTGGGCAGCCATTTATGCTGCGGCGCCCGGGGAGCAGTTGGGGGTTCGGTGCCTTGCTCAAGGGCACCTCAGTCGTGGTATTGAGGGTGGAGAGAGCGCTGGACATTCACTCCCCCCACCTACAATTACTGCCGGCCCGAGACTCGAACCCGTAACCTTTGGATTACGATTCCGACTCTCTAACCATTAGGCCATGACTTCCCCAAGATTTCCGTTGTCCCATCCATTTATTTTTTATCTTAAAGTTATCCTTTCAGGTAGGTAGTATAACATTTTTGATGATTTTAAAAAAAATATATATATGGGCAAGTGCAAAGCATAGCTGGGCTAGTTGTGGAATGGGAGTCAGAATTGTTAAAATCCTCATGATTCCCATCAACAGAGGTCATGCATTTCAAATGTGAGGTTTCACTTTCGGGATTATGGTAAATTGAGATGTCAAACGTGTGGCAGTCATCGTGTGAAGCGTTTGCTGATGGCTAGAGAACAGGCCAGCGGTTTCAGCACCAGAGCTGAGTCTGGATCTCAGAAAGTGCTGATAGAATCTAATCCCATTGGATAGTCTTTCAATCTTCAACTCCCAATCTCAGCATTACTCTAACCAGAAAAACCTCGAAAAAATGAATGTCTTTCAGTCTTCTAATTTGATTGGCCGAGGTTTATTGATTAATTATGATAATTTTATTTTATGTATATGCATAAATAGTAGTGCTGTCAAACGATAAATCGTGATTAATCGCATCCAAAATAAAAAAAAATTGTTTACTTAATATATGTATATTAATTATGTATATATAAATACACACATACAGTAAATATTTAGAAAATATTGACATGTATTTACATCTATATATTTATATTCTTATATTTTACATTAAATATAAATAAATTTAACATATAAACATGGCATATTTTTCATAAATATATACATGCATGTGTTTGTATCTATATATACATAATAAATATACACAGTATACACAATGTAACCAAACACTTGTATTTTGGATGTGATTAATCGCAATTAATCATTTGACAGCACTAATAAATTTCTTATTTACATTAAAGTGGTTGGTTAAATACATGTATATAAATGTTACTTACTGCTATTATTATAATTAATTAAAATTAAATTAAATTAAAATTAAAAAAAAATTATTATTATTATAATTAATTAAATTAAAATTAAAAGTTCATTAAAATATTTGGTAAGATATATGTAAGTATATGTAAATAAATGCTATTTATTTTTTATAAAAATGTTAAATGTTTTTATTCATTATTTTATTCTTTTATATGAAAATATTTTTTTTAAATACATGTAGGTAAATTATTTATTGCTTTATTATTAATTATGTTTAGTACAACAGTATATATCGTTATGTTGTTTTATATAATGGAAAATTATTTATTGTGTTTAAGTGAAAAACGGTATAGAAAATCATTAAGCATAAATATATACTATATATTGTAATTGTTTTAGGTAAATATTTAAAGTTTTCTCTGTATAATTTTGCACTACTCTCTCCCAGCCTTGTTTGATGTGTATACATTGATCTCATTTGTTTTGTTAATTGATCCATAGGAAGGCGCTGCAGTCACTGTTTTTTTCTCATTTCTTTTCTCTTGCAGCCTACACTTACCCAAGACCTTCAGGTGAGACAGTCCTGTACTTTTTCTTTCAGGGATGGTTTTGTGCATGTTGTCTTTCTCTCTCCTCTGAACCGTCCTCCCATCTCACGCTTGCCCTGCCTTTCAGTTCTTCCCAATTAAATTCAACAGTTCTCCTGGCAGCGTAAGCACAGAGCTTTGCCAAAGAGGTACAAAGGAAAAAAAACAACATAAATTAAAACAGACTGGAGATCAGCAGAGTAAATTGAAGAGCCGAATGCATGCGGAGGGAAGAAAATTGTGATTTCAAACCACAACTCGGAAATCGTGCATTCTTCTCCATTCAGTCACTGTGTCTCCTCTCACACTTGGAAAATTAGTTAATCAGCCATTTAAGAGTGTGAATGGAGACGTTCTGGGTGACTAACTACAGTATTCTGTATTCTGTGTTTGTTAAATGAGGGTAATCGCTGTGAACACTGCTGAGAGTACTCCAGAGGAACCTGTTGAGAGAACTCCTTACATTAAACATGCCTAAGAAACCCTGCAGACCTTCTCCTCAGATCTGCTCATCAGTATTAGGCCAGAAACATACTTTACGCAAGTACGAAGACGCAGGTGTGGATGTTTAGCCATGCTAAACACACTTAGCTGCATTCTTGCGCTACTGTGCCAGAAATGTCAGCCGCACAAGACCCAAGTTTCTTTAAGATTTTCCATTTTCAATGCAACTTACTGGACAATATTTGACCTAAATGAGATTAATGTCCTCCTGTTGCCATTCGATTTAGCCCTGCTGGTGATCACACGAAGAACAGATACTACATCTTGCAAGTAGACACTTATAAACTGTGCTTCTTATGCAGTGTTATACAATTCAGCTGTGTAACTGTTTTTCTTTGTGGAAGCTTTGCATTTATAGAGCTAATAAAATATTTCAACGTAATATTTTCTGTATAATTATTTACTTATTTGGTAGTAGCTGTGCAGTAATCAGGGTCCAGGGTCGCTCTATCAGGGTTTAAGGTAATTGCACACTGAAATTTTAGTCCAAAATTTTCACACGTTAAAAAATAAATACGACCTCACGTTGTGCCAATCACGTTTACAAACTGCCTCCGAAACTTTCGTCCGTCATAAAAAAATTCGGATCAAGTTCGATTTTCTGCGTTTTCGCATCCGTAGCATGCATTTTGATAGGAAAGGATGAGGAATATGGAAAAACCGGACTCAGTGTGCAGTGACCTTTATTCTGCGAGAACAACCATCTGGATGTACATTATCACTTATGTAACTCGATCTTGATTCCCTCTCATGTTTTTATGTGTAGATCATGTGTGTGGGTTTGAGGACATTAGGATATGTGGATTCACTCAAGACCGCGGCGATGTGTTTGACTGGACCAGACAGAACCATCTCACACAGAACCCCAAACGGTCGGTTAATACAGGGCCGGATACAGACAGGAGTGGGACGAAAGAAGGTAAAAATACACACCAGTCTTTTTTCTGCCCACTATTAGAACTCTTTTCTATTCAGTTCAAAGTACCTTTATAGAGAATTTTGCCAGTCAAGAAACTCCATAGAAAAATGGTCCTGTATTCTTGAAATTGTGTACAGCAAAAGCACAATTCTTAAACAAAAAATTTTTGAGAAAGCAGATTTAATTTTTCTGTATGTATTATTATTATTTATTTTGTGAAATCTTCTGCCCTTTGAAAAACCTTGTGGTAACTCGTTTTATACTTTCTGTCTACAATAAAGGTTACTACATGTATATTGAGACGTCACGACCGCGTCAGGCCGGGGATCGAGCTCGTCTTCTCTCTCCGTTGTATAATGTTACGGTGGCCCGAGGACCAACAGGGACCACCAGAACACCCTACTGTGTCTCTTTCTACTATCACATGAACGGAAAACATATTGGTGAGCCTGGTTTGAATTCACACTCTGAGAAAGACAAAAACATTTAAATTCTCATCTTAAAGGTGCCATAGAATGAAAAACTGTATTTACCCTGGCATAGTTAAATAATAACAGTTCTGTACATGGAAATGACATACAGTGAGCCTCAAACACCATAGTTTCCTCCTCATGTAAATCTTGTGGGATCACTACACCCCCAACATTTGCATATACCCGCCTTTGTTCTAGGCCAGCCGCCAGCCGAACCATCAGAAGTTCTGCAGGTATTGTAAATAAACAAGCGCGGACAACAGTGAAAATGGCAGACCATGGGAATAAATGTTATGTCCAGGCTGTGCAGGGGGTGTGAAGTGCAGGGATGGGTTGGTGTCTTTATTCAGAAAGACACGGAAAGCAAATAACGCATTCTACTAAATTAATGCGAGCCACTAAAAGGGGCATGGTTCGCTCCTTACTAGCTATAGCCTGTTACATTTCACTTACCACATAAACAGAGTAAGGAGAGATGAGGATGATGGCGAATGATTTACAGATCCTGAGCACCACTGACATGCATCTGATCTTGTGAAATGTGTGGTAAGTACTGTTGCTCCATAATATAAACATAGTTTGTGCGATCGCGTCTCTTGAAAGTGAAACTATAACACGATCGACCGATCGTTCAAAAGCAGTTTCAATGCCTTGCGTATTAATAACGGCTCCCTGATGCCCGTGTTTTATATACAGTATAATTACCCGATGATATAACTGTGAGAGAAAGTATTTAAATATATATTTTCCTCCCTGGGTTTCCTTCTTGCTGATGAGTGGCACTGTGAAACAGCCAATCAGAGCAGAGCTCAACATTGAGCGGCACTGTGAAACAGCCAATCAGAGCAGAGCTCAACATTGAGCGGCACTGTGAAACAGCCAATCAGAGCAGAGCTCAACATTGAGCGGCACTGTGAAACAGCCAATCAGAGCAGAGCTCAACATTTAGCGGCACTGTGAAACAGCCAATCAAAGCAGAGCTCAACATTGAGCGGCACTGTGAAACAGCCAATCAGAGCAGAGCTCAACATTTAGCGGCACTGTGAAACAGCCAATCAGAGCAGAGCTCATTATTATTCATGACCCTGCCAAATAAGCCAATAACATACCATTTCATTCTAGGGAGAAATCCTAGGGTTGTAAATGGACATGTAAAATCATTTCTGGAGATTTTTTGCCCTTACCTAAGCCACATACCTTCTGTGGAGATATCAGGGAACAATTTAAAATACTGTATCAATCTATGACACCTTTAAAGTCAATGTTTGAAAGCTGTTTTAATTAGGTAAACTGATGTTTTACTGTTATGCTCATAGAGAATCGATTGAATAGTGGAAAGTAGTCTCTATATGACAGGTTGGAGGCTTGATGATGTTGTTTCCCTGAAATATCTGTGCTTGTGCATGCTTCTAATTGGAGTTTGGTTTGTCTGAAAGTGTCCTCCTCTACTGCAGCATTGAGCTGAATCGGTCAGGGAAAGTACGGTGCTTTATGAGTAGTGTTCACTAGAAGGTCAAAGACAATGAAGGACACAGTCAGAGAGAGAGAGACGTGATGTCATCTACACATCCATTATATATTTATCGTGACTGTTAAAACATTAAGCTTTGTTTCAAAGTGACATCTGTCTATTCTCTCAGCTCCAAGCAGTCTTGTGTGTGCGCGTGTGTGTTTCTTCCTGCCACATTTAAGCTGATCAAGCACATCATTCAGTGCCACACTGTAGTAATTCTGAGCGAAAGTCACAGTAAAGGCATTAAAATGTTACAAATGATTCTATTTTGAAAATCAATTCTGTTCAAACTTTCTATTAAAGAATCCAGGAAGAAAGTACCATGGTTTTCACAAACTATTCTATATGTGTGTGTGTGTATATATATATATATATATATATATATATATATATATATATATATATATATATATATATTACAATTTCTGAAGGGTCTATACATATCAAATTATAATAAAATAAAAAAGGTTGTTTTAAATTGTAATACTGTTTCACAACATTACAATTTTTGACTGAATTTTTGATTGAAAAAAAATGAAAAATTGCAGTATTGATGAGCATAAGAGACTTCATCTTAACAACTCCAAACTTTGGAGTTTGATCGATATTGTACAGTATATACTTTTCAGTGTTGAGTGAAATGAAGTATTATGAAGTGTTATATAGTATAAGTATACATAGTCAAAAGTATTTCTCTTGCCTCATCTTCCAACTTTTTGGATTGAATTTTCTTTTTTTTTTCACTCGTCACTATGCATTATGGTATCTTCTTCTATGTTAAGGAAACATGCGATGTTGCCTTAGGGGCCTTTCACACAGGACATGCTCTAGCATCCATCTGCGTGACATTTTCATTGTTGTTTAATGGCAAAATGCGCTAAGTGGGCATCTGTGACTGTTGCCACTTCATGTCAGGTTAAATCAAGTTCATCTTTTAAAAATGTGCCTTTAGACCTTGTGGTCCATTCCTCTGCACTGTGTTTAGCTGCTTTTCAATGCAAGAACACGTCCTGTGTGAACGGCCTCTCAGGATTTGACCAAAAGTAGGTATCTTAAAGTGATAGTTCACCCATAAAATGAAAATTCTGTCACTGTGTACTCCCACTCATGTTGTTCCTAACCTGTATGGTTTTCTTTTTTATACTGAACACAAAAGATATTTTCAAGAATATTGGTAACCAAACAGTTTTGGTTCCCATTGACTTGTTTTTTTCTGTCCATAGATTTAAAGTAAATGGGGACCAAAACCATTTAATTACCAATATTCTTCAAATACTTAATTTTGTGTCCCACAGAAGAAAGAAAGCCATATTAGTTGTAAGTAAACGATGTCAGAATTTTCATTTTTGCCTGGAATATCCCTTTAAGGTATCTTCTATTTTTTGGTGGACTATCCCTTTAAAAAGCAAACCCATGCAAGTCTTACAGTTGCACCTAAAATGTGTTCTAATTAGGCAGCAGAACCTGCGTGTGAAATGTGTTTGTTTATGCAGGGTGCTATATGTGTGTGGGTGGCAGGGATTTACTATAGTTTGAGGACAAAAATGTCCCCAGAAATTAGCTAAATCTGACAAAAGCTCTCTTTTGGGACCTCAAAGGCATAAATGACTCATAAACGCAGTAAATAATGTTGTTTTAAAAATGCACCGTGCACAGTGATTTATGGATCTTCCTGATGGGGTTCAAAGATCTGTGACTATCTGGCAACCACCTGTTAGCACACACTCTAGCACACACTCGCACACGCAGACTTTAATTGCTCATTAATGTAAGGACTTTATCACACAAAACTCCTCCAACCAAAGTTTCGACAGCAGACCAAAAGTTTTTTTCTGCTGTTGTTGTTTTCTCATTTTTCAGCTTGAGAAATAAAGTAACTGAACTTCCTGTTTCCCCTCGCTTTTTATCTGCACTCGCTCTTCAGACTTTATCAGCCCATTAACTGCTCATAAATTGTGCTTCTCTCTCGCTCTCTCTCTCTCTTTCTCCTCTTCTGCCAGTCGCTCTCTCTGGCTGTCTGTGTCTGCTTTGCTTTCACTCCACCTCGTTCTCTTTACCTGTGCGCTGTCTCCTGTTCTAATGAGACGAGGCCGTCTAATTATTTGCCAGTTGCCACTCATGAGACGGGCTGGGCTCACGGTGGGGGGCGGCTGGTGAACACATAACACGCTTCAATCTGTTCGGCTTTCCGAAGGCATTTTGGATTCCCTGCTGCAGGCCTGCACTGTATATTTCAAAGGACATGTTTTATTAATTCCATTGCTATTTAGGAGTCGGAGAGGACAGCAGGTCCTTAATGAAAATTAAAATTGAAAGGCGAACCACATTAATCATGATCAAAATCACCCTAGGGTGCACATGCACATAACCTCATACTCAAGCTGTCTGCTAAAGCACTCTAACTCATCATATTCGTCTCTGTCTGCTTTAAAACGAGAGTAGGCGGTTTAGTTGTGCTTCTATTTGCTATTAGAGTATTGCAGTGCTAGTATAAACTACTTTCTGTGACCTTTCGTTTACATCAGTATGCTAAAATCAAGTTGGGTGGCGTCATGGTAATCAGATGAGATGAACTTTGTTGCGAAACGTAGTGAGCTGGACACTTTTGGAGTATTTTAAGGCAGAGAATCAATGTGAACGCTTCTTTATAGAGCATTACATGTAAATGTCAATCCCATAATGCACCGTTAAGAGCTCATTTGAACAATATCCTTCTGAAATGCTGGATGAGATGAGAGAAATGCTCAGGCTTATTTTATATAGAGCTTTATACAATACAGATCGCTTCAAAGCAGCTTTGCAGTAGTAGAAAACAGCATCCTATATATTTATAATATTTATTAAATTATGTTTTAAATTAGCTTTAATTTTTTTATATTTTCAGTTTCAGTGTTAGTAATTTTTTTTATGAATTTTGGGGGTTTAAAATTTATGTAAGCATGTATGTTTATTTGTTTTAATTTATATAATTGAAGTATTTCAGTTTAAATATTTAATTTCAGATAGTTGCCTAAGCAAAATTCTTTTTCGTTCTTGCAGCTTCATTTTAATTCATGAAAATAATGTTTGATTCTTTAGCATTTTTTATGTGCGTGTTTGTGTAAAATATATAATCCACAACATCTTGCAATTTCATCTAGAAAGCAGCTGTTACGGAGGATAAATTATTCAATTCAATTCAGTTATTTATAATAAATAATACATAAAAAAATAATCATTCGGAAGCAAAAACTCAAAGCAGTTTAATATGATTAAAGTTAATATTTTATCCAGTCTTTATGTATTTTATGCTTGTTAGAGTATTCTTGCAGTAGCTTAGCAACATGCTAACACAAATAAAGTGTGAGGTTTGTTATTTTTGCATCTGGTTTTATTTACATCAGGACTACGTAAGGTGGTTTGCTGGTCTGGTATCACCAAAACCCCCAGCAAAGACTAGCTAAATCAGCTTGACCAGACTGGATGATCTTAGGCTGGTTTAAAGAGTTTTCATCTGTTCTTCTGCTATAGGCTGAATGTTGGTGTGATTTCTGCTGATTACGGCCTGTGTACACTAATCAGCTAATCATTAGTCTGTGCATTGGCATGTGGGTGGCACTGTGGGCACAGATGCTAAACTGAGAGGGAGGCACAGCTGGCTCGACTCATTACATGAGACGCCCTACTGCGAGACAGACGTCCCTGTCAGCAATTTTAATGTGTAGGACTGTGCTAGCCGCTCTACGCTGGCCGTAAATTACAACCTCATTAGCAGAATGAGAATTTAGACTTTTATTTGCGCCACTGTGCTTGCATTAGATTTGATTACATCCCAATTAGCAATTGAAGAGATCAGCTCTGCGTTGGTTATGCCACACTAGCACTGCATTCAACAGAGCTACATCAGCACATTGACACTTTAGCCTTGTGCTATTTGCAGACTTCCTTAGAAGATATGTGTATAACTGCAGACAACACCACAGATTTTATCACAGCATGTCGTGTTTAACATCTCCGTGTGTGTGTGTGTTTGGAGTATATTCAGTTATCTGGAGGTTTGGCTCTTGAGCTTTGCATTACTTCACTGGATCAATAAATCTTTACTAGTAGAGAGTCAGAGACATTCGCTTTCTATATTTCTGGATGGGTGTATCTGATTAGAGGGAGGAGGCATGTATTTGCGTTGTCTTTGACGGGTTGATCGTTGGGTTGCTGTTTTTATTTTATTTTAATTAGCATCAGAATTTGTGTGTCATGCAATTTGTCTCTCTTTTAAATGAAACGCTTTGTGCATCTTACAGCTGTTGTTTCACTGTGTTTTTAGGGTTGAGGTCCTCAAATGCAATTGTAATGTAAAATGCATTCACATTTTTTAAAAGCAGGTGAAGTGTTTTTAGTCATTGTTTTGAATAAGCTATTTATTATTATTAATAATAATAATTTTCACTTTGTATTCTTGTTTTATCTGTTGTATTTTGTATTCAAATTAAGTGTGTGTACAATATTATTGTAATATAATTGTAATAATATTATTATGTAATTATTACTTTTATTATTATTATGCAGTTATAATAATATATTATTATGTCCTCTTTTTATTCTTGTTTTATCTGTTGTATTTTTGTGTTAATATATTGTTAGTCATTGTATAACAATAATAATAATAATAATAATTTCCTCTTATTTTGTTGTATTTTTGTATTTAAATTAAGTCTGTTTAGTTATGTTTATCAATATAAGATTATTAATATTATTATTTCCTCTTTTTATAATTTTTTTGTCTTTATTCATTTATTTACTTTACTCTGAGTAAATGGTCAGGCTTACGATAAACTAAATTCTATTAGGCTAATGAACAATACATTAGATTAACATGCAGGCTTAAAAATGTGTCCATTTTGATTTGATGGTGTCTTTTTCATGTCATTCGCCTTCCTCTAGACACTGTAAAGACTAAGCGATCACCCTCTACAATCGCAGTAGTCTGTTCGATTTTTCATCAAGAGCAACACAATAGCATGTTCTATTAGACCGCAAGTTTATTAGGCTTGAAGTTCATTACAAAGGAGTTCAACAGCCAGTGGATCCATTAGAGCAGAAGTCAATCACAAGCAGTCAGTTCATTAGATCCTTCACTCATTACAGCATCAGAGTGTGACCCTGCTGCTGTTAGCAGATGACAGGCGTTCACAAGGTGTTTCAGCAGTCGTTGTCCTTGTTTAGTGATGCATGCATTTTATATGGTACAAGAATGAATGGCTTGTTTGCTCAGACTCATTTTTGCATATATTCATTGTCTTTCAGCTCTCAGGAAGACTTGACTCTGATTGGGTAATCATGGCCTTCTGTCAAATATGTAAGGGATAATGTACAGCTAGTTGCTTGCAAGCACTGTTATTTCAGTATGATTAATATAGTATTATTACTAATTATTGTAATCATTTTTTAGCTTTTCTGTTTAATTTAATGTAGGTTTTAATAATTTTGTTGTGTTTTTGTCAGTTTTATTAGTTATGTTGTTGTTGTAGTTATTGTTTTTAGTAAATTATTAAGTTGCCTTAAAATTATTAATTATTATTAGTAAATAATATTTTTTTAAGTTAAGTGAATTGTCAAGTTCACTTAACTTTTTTTTTTATTATTATTATTTACTTAATAATTTTAAGGCAACAGGTTTCCTCAATTTTTTTTTAAGTTATTTTAAAAAATCAATTATCAAATGTTTTTAAAAAATTTTAGTTAACAACAAAACGAATTTTTATTTAAACTAAATGAATTAAAAATGTAGCCTTGGCAACTAGCTGAAATGTTAAATTAAAGTATAACTTAAATATTTAAAAAAAATATTTCAATATATTTTTTTTTTTATAGGTTTAAAGGTTTTTTTTGTAAAAAATGTTATTTCGGTTAATGTAAATGGTTTTATATATATATATATACATATATATATATATATATATATATATATATATATATATATATATATATATATATATATATACATATATATACATATATATATACATATACATATATATATGCACATATATACATATACATATACATATATATACATATACATATATATATACACATATATACATATATATATATATATATATACATATATATACATATACATACATATATATATATATATATATATATATATATATATATATATATACATACATATATATATATATATATATATATATATATATATATATATATATATATTTATTATGAGGTGCCAAACAGGAAATAATTATATAAGAATCTGAATATATAGATATAAGTCTGAATATATAAATGTAAATTGTGAATATATAGAAGTAAACCTGAATATATAGTTATAAGTCTGAATATATAGAAGTAAACCTGAATATATAGTTATAAGTCTGAATATATAGAAGTAAATCTGAATATATAGTTATAAATCTGAATATATAAATGTAAATTGCGAATATATAGAAGTAAATCTGAATATATAGTTATAAATCTGAATATATAAATGTAAATTGCGAATATATAGAGATAAATCTGAATATATAGAAGTAAATCTGAATATATAGTTATAAATCTGAATATATAAATGTAAATTGCGAATATATAGAAGTAAATCTGAATATATAGTTATAAATCTGAATATATAAATGTAAATTGCGAATATATAGAGATAAATCTGAATATATAGAAGTAAACCTGAATATATAGAAGTAAATCTGAATATATAGTTATAAATCTGAATATATAAATGTAAATTGCGAATATATAGAAGTAAATCTGAATATATAAATGTAAATTGCGAATATATAGAAGTAAATTGCGAATATATAGAAGTAAATCTGAATATATAAATGTAAATTGTGAATATAAAGTTATAGTTATGGATATATGTAAGTGTAAATTGTGTGTATATATTAGTAAATCAGAATATATAAATGCAAATCTGAATATATGTTTATTGTCTACATCTAAATAAATATATCTTTATTATCAGGCATGTCAAAAGACAGATGTTCTTATTAATTATTTTTATTAATTGAATGCATCAATGTGAATTTTGTACTATATTAATTACTGTAAGTGTATCACTTATCCAAACCAAATGGAGTTTTTTTTCTTTTTTTCTGTATTTTACAAAAGGCTGGCCGTAGCGCCAAAAGGTCCTCACAAATCAACATGGCTGAGAGGGCTAGGGAAATCGTTCACAATTTGCTGACAAATAGTGATTTTATTGAGACAATTGCAGCAGCATGTGATAGAAAAGACACACCGGGACCATCCAACAGCGCGTCCTTCTCTACAAGCACGACTGTCCACCAAACTACTGAGGCGGAGGTGCAGTATGGAAGGCCGTTGGGGCCAAAAACACGTGAATTTTAACGCGTCAACAACACGTTAAATACGCGTATTTCACGCGTAAACAACACGTGTTTAACACGTGAAATACGTGTTGTTTACGTATGGACAAATCAACGTGTGAAATACGCGTGAAATACGTGTTGTTTACGCGTGAAATACACGTATTTAACGTGTTGTTGACGCGTGAAAAATCAGTTTGAACGCGTCGGTGTAATTGGCTGCTGAAGACTTGGGTCAGTCTATTCATGTGAGCTTAAGGGGGTGTACCATTCATAAACTAGGCTACCACCATTTAACATGTGTCATATGTCTTTTTTTATTTTCTTTTTTATATAGCCTATAGAAGTAATATTTAAATCGCAGTTTCGTGAAAAATTAGATAAAAGATCAAATTGCTTCATTTTTCTTCACTCATGCCTTTTTGTAAATAAACACATTAGTGGACATTCTAGCTTTAACCGTGATCAAACTTAAGTTAGCATCAAATCATTAACATTTGTGTGAGGAAATCAGTTACAGTGGAGGTAAGCAATCAATGCACATTTAAGAAACAGACCATTGCAATCAATATGCGTCTTCAGAAGACAATATCTTTTGTAATAGATACATTTTACAAAAGTGCTTACATTTACAGCTATCGCCAGCAGGTGGCGCTTATTGAAACCTCCTTTTTGTTAAGAGATTATGCACTTATGCACTTACTTATGCAAGTGTCAGACAACTACTTCTATATATATATTCAGATTTATCTCTATATATTCAGGTTTACTTCTATATATTCGCAATTTACATTTATATATTCAGATTTATAACTATATATTCAGATTTACTTCTATATATTCAGATTTATCTCTATATATTCGCAATTTACATTTATATATTCAGATTTATAACTATATATTCGCAATTTACATTTATATATTCAGATTTATAACTATATATTCAGATTTACTTCTATATATTCAGATTTACTTCTATATATTCAGATTTACTTCTATATATTCAGATTTACTTCTATATATTCGCAATTTACATTTATATATTCAGAGTTATAACTATATATTCAGGTTTACTTCTATATATTCACAATTTACATTTATATATTCAGACGTATATCTATATATTCAGATTCTTATATAATTATTTCCTGTTTGGCACCTCATATATATATATATATATATATACATATATATATATATACATATATATATACATACATACATATATGCATACACATATATATATATATATATATATATATATATACACACATATATATATATATATATATATATACACACACATATACATATATACATATATATATATATATATATATAGTTTTATTTAATGATAATTTTAAGCTATTATCTTGACTTAGGTTGCCTTGACACCTAACTGAAATATTTTATGACAGTATAAAGATAAAAAAAACAAACAAACAAAAAAAAAATACTGAATGTAAATATTTTAACAGTATTACTTAGCAATAATACCACTCATTTTAGTTTAAACTGAAACTAAACTAAACTAAAATTAGAAATGTTACCCTGAAATCATAAATTACTGTAAACACTTTCAAGAAAACAAACAGCACAGAAAAAGCAAACTCTGTACCACTCATGCTTTGAATGTGCTTTAAAAATGGTCTGCCACCGCCCAGCTTTCCCACTCAACCTCCATCTTCTGCTCATTACAGAGATGAATGAGTGTTTGGATGTGTTTGACCTGTGTCAAGGTTAGCCAAGGGCCTCTGATGCTGTTGTTCTCTGGCAGCACAGGGGTCCGTCTGAAGCCTTAGGCCTTTACTACATCCTGTCCTTACACACACAGACATGATTGTTTCTCTAAGGGTCGGTTAGCTGTTTATTTTCAAAGGTCTTCGCATAAGGGTGATTTTTAAGTGCCTGGCTCATTGCTCACAACGGTTTATGAGTCGAGTGTGCGTAATCACCTTAAAGATGCACCAGCACGTTTTGTGTTTGTTTATCAGGCGGTGAGCAGCTCTTCAGCATGATTGGGGTCATTGAATCATGGCAGATGCTTTCAGTCTGGGCAGCGAGCTAATAGCGATGTTCTGATACAACACGCCGTTCCTGTTAAAGGCTTTCCTCATTTTCCTTTGATTACTGTAATATCTGTACAGTAATGACACATGCTGACTCCATTAGAGTGACTTTCCCTTTAAAAAACAATGAAAATGGTTGTGGTACAGCATGCAGTGATGTGTAGTAATGGCATACGTAGTACGGTATATTGTGGTACTGAATGATTACTTCAGATGGTGTCAAAAACATTGTTATACCATGCTACTTTTTAGAAGTTATTAGTATTGTACATTTGTGTTAGTGTTATAATGGCATTATTTAGATACCTGAACTTGTACAATACAAATGGCTTTTTAGCTCAAAATTAACCATTCATATTGCTAGCAAAAAGAGTGTTTGAGCTAAAGGCTCATAAGTCAAAAAGTAACAATGAAACTTTTGACATTGTTACAAGATGTTCCTCAAAAGGTCTCTTCCAGGCAATAACGTAAGACGTTCATTATTTGTACAGACTTTTTTGCTAAATGAATCAATGTAAATAGGAACATTAATGACATTGATGCATTAATTTCTGTAAAATTACTATGGATTGTGAAAAGTGATATACCAATACGCTACGGTTTAAAAATTGGTTAAAAATCTATTTTAATCTATTTTCTCATGCAGCAAATCAGCATATTAGAATAATTTCTAAAGGGTCATGTGACATTGAAGACTGGAGTAATGAGTGCAAAAAAATACATTAGAATAGAAAACAGATATTTTAAATTGTAATCTGATTTCACAATATTTTACTGCATTTTTTTGATCAAATTAATTGAGCCATGGTGAGCATAAGAGACTTCTTTCAATGGTAATGCATATAGTTTTAATTTTTGGGTGCCATTATTTGGTAAAACAGGTGATCCCATACAAAGTTCACGCCGTTGGTTGAGGCAATGACACATCAGGACATTCAAATGTTGACCGTGTCTTACAATACTACAAATGTATGCGATAGGACAACGTTTATATAGAAAGCAACATCAGCTTAAAATAGGAATTAGCTGTGTAAGGCTCTATACTGGCGTTATTTATGTAGCTGTGTCTGGATTGATGTATTGGTGGTCAGTATCGCCTGATATTGTTCAGATAGCTTTAGCTGAGTTTACTAGGATGTGTTTTGAGTGAGCCACTTTGTCACAGTACGCATCTGTTTGCTTTGTTAATGTTGCTGTGTGCTGCTGTGTTATGCATTTATATCTGGTGGTCCTGAATAAGTAATATGTGAAGCCTGGTTAGTTGGCTGGACTCGTCTGCTTTTATCTTCTATGTGTGCATGTGATGAGCAGGGTGTAGACTCTGCGGAGAAAGTTTTGAAACATTAGTTAATTTACGTGTGTGTGTATGTGTGTGTGTGTGTGTTATTGTTCAGAGTTTGTTCTCTCTCTCTCTCTCTCTCTCTCTCACTCTGTTCCAAAGTACAACTGAATTATATATTGGTTTCCCTTAAGCACAAAGTCAGAGTAATAATTTAATGCATGAGTCATAAAGGTGCCACTTGGCCTCACTGCCTTCCATCAACTGAGTGTGTGTGTGTGTTCAGTGTCTGTGACAGATTTCAATGCTGACGTTCATAATAAGCGCTCTAAACCTCACATAATCACAGTGTTTGTGTGTAAGATGCCTCTGCTTTGTTGTCTACTGAGAGCTGTGTTTCTGGAGCTAATCGATCACGTCAGTCTCAGATGACAAACCCACAGACCGTCTGATGAATATAGATCAATTTATCATGATGTCACATCTTGATTTTCCAGACAAGCAGTTTTAGCAGAGCTGCAGTTTTAATGATCTGATTAACATTTTGTAATTTTATGAATGTTAAACAAAGTTATTATACAACTATTCCTGTGGTGTATTAGGAGTGTACAGGTTAAACAATGGCCAAATGAACAAATAAGTTTCAGCAATATTCATAGTTTTCATTTTTCAAAAATGTAAGAGGTTTTTGAATACATATTCTCAAATGTATAATGCAAAATTTCCAAAGCCTGAAAATAAAAGTAAAAATAGCCCTTTCAGCAGCAGATTTAATTTTATATTCAGAAAATTTCTTGTAAATTTCATAAACAATTACAAAGAATTGCAGTGACTTCTGCCTGTCTCTGTGTTAATGTATGGCGCAGACGCTTGGTTTTGTTTGCTATATTAACATCTGCAGCCTCACTAAATGAGGACATAAATACATGAACAACATCTCCAGAACTGCTGTGAGAATGACTTCATGAGCATTTCATTTGAGTAAAACTGTCCTCATATCATATACACACAGAAATCTAAAGGTATTCACGGCAACCCGTCAAAATAAACGTTCGGGTTTCAATTGTAGACATTGCGGCAGAAATATATTCCTATTGTTCAGTAGAATGTACGTAATAGCCTACTAAAATGATTAAAACCTTATTTTTAAGGAATAATCAAAATATGTCTTCGATGTTTTAATTGTAATATTAAATCCCCTTTATTTTCCTAAAAAAATAAAAAATAAAATAAGATTTGTTTAATTTTCATTAATTAAAAGATAAAAATGTTTTAATGCAGGAAAAAAACGGAACACCCCCCCCCCCCCCCCCCCCCCCCAAGCCATAAACCTAGGGGAAACACTGTATTGAATATGGAATTTTAAAGTAGGAAGAATGCCCCAATAATCTATAAAATGTTTGGTAGCACTTTTATTTTATGGTCTCTTAACTTATTGCTAATTAGCATGCATATTAATAGATTATTAGCCATTTATTAGTAGTAATTAAGCACATATTAATGCCTTATTCTACATGACCTTATTCTACATCCCTAATCCTACTCAATACCTAAATCTAACAACTACCTTACTGACTATTAATAAGCAAAAATTTGTTTTTTTTTTTGAGGGAAAGGTCATACAAGGTTAATTGTTAATGTGTTCCCTATTCTAAAGTGTTACCAAATGTTTTATATTTCCATAATTTCATATTTCAAATCATGCCAGTGCATGCTGCAAAAAACAAACAAAACTTTTACTTTCACTCACTTTTACAACTTTGAAAAATTAGTTTACCCGTGTTCTGTGGTGGTGATACTTGGTTGTGTTAGATCATGTATTTGACCTTATATTTGTCACAGAGTCAGGCTTTGTGCAATACCTCAGAGAAATGCTAATCTACTCACACCAGCGGCGGGCCAAAGGGGTCTTATTAGAGAAGAAGCAAAGATCTGTCATAATTAGTCAAATCCTGAGTTTGCCCTAATTCACTGATCCTGATGGACCTTGATCTCCAGTAATTGTTTGAATCCCACACACTTATATATCTAAGGTGGTAAAAGAACACGCAATTGTTGGCACTAATTTTTTGTTTGTAAGAAATAATTTTATCTATTGCATATAAAAAATGCATATCAGAATCACAAGGTTCAGTCTGATTGATTGGGATTGTGAAAATTCTCTAAGTCACTGATCAACTGTTTTCTGTGCTGTTGTGATTAAGTACATGTGTAGAGTGAGGCTTTGTTTGATTTCAGAAATGTTATGCATTTCTCATTTGTCATCATAAAGCTATATTATGCTTATATTTGCATTTTTAGGGCCAGACTAGACAGCAAAGTGGACCGATAGTCAAAAGTCTACAGCCAAGGTGAAAGTGTCACTGTTCCTCTGACCTCTATTTTCTGTGTGTCTGCAGGTACACTCAATGTTCTGATGAGGGTGAAGAGCATCGCCACTGTGGATTCTGCCATCTGGACTCTCTCCGGACACCAGGGGCCCGAATGGAGGAAGGCAGATGCTGAGATCTATCCGAGCGGACCCTTCCAGGTGAGAGTTTGTATGCAAATGTTTTTTTTGTTCTGGTGTGTGTGTGTCTTTATTCACATGTGGCTATTTGAGTATATTTTATATAGCATGTTTGAACAGGTTGCAGGGCTGGGGGATATAGCAAATATTTCTGACATGGTGCTTTGGC